>NW_019227948.1:0-739 GCF_002742605.1 Olea europaea var. sylvestris
AAAAAAAAAAAAGGAAAAAGAAAAAAAATGACCAAACAAATTCAATGTCATTTACTTGAAATAAAATGTATTCGTTCGACGGAGAACCTATCGTTGGGTTCTGTGAGATTTTTCCTTTTCCAACTCAAATAAATTAGAACAGTTGCTCCGACAGTCGCCTCCCGTAATAACGTAAACACGTGCAAAACCCTTTGCATTTTGAAATAGTTGCTACTAAATTAAAAAATAGAGTCTGAAAACCCTTTACGTTTTAAAATAATTTTTTCTATTTGCGGGTTTGGACGTTCGATTATTTGAAATTAACATTTTTTTTAATTTAAAACTTTTTAGTGTACGAAAACCCAACTCGCGAGGAAAAAAATGAAAAAGAAAAAAAAAGACCAAACAAATTTAATGTCATTTAATTGAAATAAAATGTATTCGTTGGACTGAGAACCTAACATTGGGTTCAATGAACCCAACATTTGGTTCTGCAAGATTTTTCTTTTTCCATCTCACATAAATTAGAACAGGTGCTTCTGTTGTCGAATCTTGAAATAATGTAAACACGTTCAAAACCCTTTGCATTTTGAAATAGTTGCTACTAAATTAAAAAATAGCTTCTGAAAACCCTTTACGTTTTAAAATTACTTTTTCTATTTGCGGGTTCGGACGTTCAATTATTTGAAAATAACATTTTTTTAATTTAAAACTTTTTTGTGCACAGAAACCCAACTCGTGAGGGAAAAAAAAGGAAAAA
>NW_019227948.1:3918-13614 GCF_002742605.1 Olea europaea var. sylvestris
CCAACGTTCGGTTCTACGAGATTTTTCTTTTTCCAGCTCGCATAAATTAGAACAGTTGCTCCTACAGTCGCCTCTCGCAATAACGTAAACACGTTCAAAATCCTTTGCATTTTGAAATAATTGCTACTAAATTTAAAAATAGCGTCTGAAGACCCTTTACGTTTTAAAATATTTTTTTCTATTTGCGGGTTTAGACGTTCAGTTATTTGAAAATAATATTTTTTTTAATTTAAAACTTTTTTGTGTACGGAAATCCAACTCACGAGGAAAAGAAAAGTAAAAAGAAAAAAAAATGACCAAACAAATTTAATGTCGCTTACTTGAAATAAAATGTATTCGTTGGACTGAGAACCTATCATTGGGCTGTGCGAGATTTTTCCTTTTCCAACTCACATAAATTAGAACAGTTGCTCCTACAGTCGCCTCCCGCAATAACATAAACATGTTCAAAACCGTCTGGATCTTGAAATAGTTGCTAGTAAATTAAAAAATAACGTCTGAAAACCCTTTACGTTCTAAAATATTTTTTCTATTTGCGGGTTTGGACTTTCGGTTATTTGAAAATAATATTTTTTTTAATTTAAAACTTTTTAGTGTACGAAAACCCAACTCGTGAGAAAAAAAAAAGGAAAAAGAAAAAGAAATGACCAAACAGATTTAATGTCGTTTACTAGAAATAAAATGTCTTCGTTGGACTGAGAACCTATCGTTGGGTTCAATGAACCCAACGTTGGTCTCCACGAACCCAACGTTCGGTTCTGTGAGATTTTTCTTTTTCAAACTCACATAAATCAGAGCAGTTGCTCCTACAGTTGCCTCCTACTGTAATGTAAACACGTTTAAAACCCTTTGCATTCTGAAATAGTTGTTACTAAATTAAAAAATAGCGTATAAAAACCCTTTATGTTTTAAAATAAATTTTTCGATTTAGGGGTTTGGACGTTCGGTTATTTGGAAATAACATTTTTTTAATTTAAAATTTTTTAGTGTACGGAAACCCAACTCGCTAGGAAAAAAAGGGGAAATAAAAAAAGAAGACCAAACAAATTTAATGTCATTTACTTGAGGTAATACCATGCGATGTTTAATCTATGTCCTCTTTGCACACTTATCAGCCTCTACGTTTCTATTTCATATTTCTTTTCTTTGTTGCACTTCTATTGCTTATTCAAGCCACATACTTTTCTTTGCAGGTACCTTTAATATATCAAATATAAATAGTTTTACTTGAGTCTCTTCCAAAGCATTCATCACTAAATTTAGAAAGAATTCTTTCGAGAACGTATCTCATTGTTCAAAAGAGCAATCAAATATCTTCATATAAATGTTCTCCTTTGTTCTCAGGTACAATATAAACATTATACCATACAAACCAATGACAACTTTTTTGTCAAGATATTTAGTTGTTCTTTTGAACTATGTTAGACTTTCGAAAGACTTCTTTCTAAATTGGTGATGCTTACTTTGGAAGAGGCCCAAACTCTATATTCCAATAGCATAAACCACTAAGAGGTAATACCATGCGATGTTTAATACAGATTACCAAATTTATGATTCAAAACCTTTATTGTATTACATTTATATTAATTTCTTATAATGTCCTTATAGGAAAATAATTCCATACATACCAAAGAGCTGTCTGAAAGAGAGTTTTCCCCAGCATGACCTCAGCTGCTTGGTATGAATATCTGTAGCAAACTAACAAGTATGTTTTTGCTAGCTTTTTGCTTCTTTGTGGATTTTTTTGTTAATTCCCTCAGTTTTACTCTAGGTGTTTTTCCCTTTTCCTATCTAATATGTGTAAATTCTGTTGAGTCACTCTTTATTTCCTTCGATCTACTTTAGGAGTTACAATTTTTGCTCAACTTTTTTTGGTCGATTTTACAGTACTTTTTTCCATATTCTCAGCTGGTTTTTCCTTTGTCTAGCTAATATAGCTGAGAAACTTCATTTTTTTTTATTTTTTATTTTTTATGCAAAAGCCTAATCTTCTTGAGCTTGATGCGCCCATCAAAATCCATGGTAAAATATTCTTATAATGTATTTAGTGGGTTTTTTAATACATTTTGTGACATTGGATTTCTCTTCATTGGGTTATGATGTTGGCTTAGTCAAATTGAAATTTCACGAAGGTGAATATTGATGCAGGAGGATTCGAGTCGAGTTTTGCTGATCTGTTAGATAGCTCATTGATGGCTCTGAGATACCATGAGATGGCGGATAGGCGCAAAGATGGAAAATAAATGCAATCTTTCCTTAATTGGGGGTAATTTTGACACGTCTTTGGTAATTTAGCCATAACTTTGGCTACAGTTATCAGAATTGCTATTATGACCCCAATCCGGAAAGCTCTCTTCGGCACGCACGTCATGGCTACCTAGCTATGCTCGATGGGCTTCAATTTTGAGCACAAAATCTACTATTTTCCTTTTCGAAATTTAATTTTTAGTTATTTTTTACTATTTATGGTAATATTTCATTTCCTTTTTTCTAGACATTAGAGAATCCAAAATCCGCCATGTAGACCTCGATTTCAGAGTGGATCTGTCAAAGTTTTCTAGACGTTACAGGTTGAAGGTTTTATTGATTGGCTGAATGAAGTGGAGCGAATTTTTGAGTATAAAGAGGTCCCAGATCGTGTCAAGGTAAAATTGGTCGTTTCAAACTTAAGGGAAGAGCTTCAGCATGGTGGGAACAATTGAGGAGTTCGCGAGAACGGCAAGGCAAGTCTAAGATCTCTGATTAGAAGAAGATGAAGAAAAAGATGAAAGGGCACTATCTTCCTTTTGGCTACACTCAGTCTTTATTTCAGCGGCTCCATTCACTAAGGCAAAGTACAAGATCTGTTGATGATTATACGGAGGAGTTCTATCAATTGGTAGCTCGAAACGATTTATCTAAAACGGAAGAACAGATGGTTGCACAGTATATGGGAGGATTAAGGCAGCCCCTACAGGATGTTCTAAGCCTTCATTAATTGTGGACAATGTCTGAAGCATACCAGCATGCACTTGCCGTGGAAAGGCAGCAAAATAGGAAGCCAGTGGTCAGAAGTGAAAGTAGTCAGCCAGTTCGACCTCAAGCATCTCATCCTACCTATCAGCCCCGACGAGACAATCCTAACTCAGGCATTAAGTGCTTCAGATGTGGTGAACAGGGACATATGGCGACTGATTGCAGGAAGCCGATTGGTCGGAAGAATAATCTTCTAATTGAAGAGGATATAGAGCATATCGAGGGGTTGGAGAGCCTATATATAAGGAATGTGAAGATGAGAATGTGCTGTATGGAGAAGGCCAGGAGACTCTAGTCATTCGCAAGAGTTTGCTGACTCCCAAGGACGATTCAAGGGACGATTGGTTGGGGACCAATGTTTTTCACACAACCTGTACAGTTGTCGATAAAGTTTGTAAGTTGATCATTGATAGTGGCAGTTGTGAAAATGTAGTGTCTGAAGAGGCTATCCAGAAACTACAGCTGAAGACAGATTGTCATCCCAAGCCATACAAATTATCGTGGTTGAATAAGGCAGTGAGGTAACAGTAGAGAAACAGTGTCTACCGTCTTTTTCAATCGGAAAAAAATATTTTGATAATGCTTGGTGTGATATGGTATCTATGGATGCATGTCATGTATTGTTGGGACGACCAAGGCAGTACGATTGTAGCATTATTCATGATGGAAGGAAAAATACTTATTCCCTTACCATCAAAGGAAAGAAAATTGTTTTGGCACCTCGTAGGAAAGAAACCACCCCTACCCCAGTAATTAATAACAACAACCTGCTTTCTATGTCCAGATTCTTAGTAAAGGTTGGGAGTGGAGAAGTGATATATGCTCTACTGCCCCGTGAGAACAGTGAAGTGAAGGAGGACTCGAATTTACCAGCAGAAGTGCAACAGCTACTAATGGAGTTTTCTAACTTGATGCCTACTAATGGAGTTTTCTAACTTGATGCCAGAGGATCTTCCTCCAGGGTTACCACCTATGAGGGATATTTAAAATCAGATCGACCTTATTCTGGGGTCGAGTCTGCCAAATTGACCAACATATCGTCTCAGTCCCAAGGAAGCTAAAGAGTTGTAGCGATAGGTTGTAGAATTATTGGAGAGGGGATACATTCGTGAGAGTATGAGTCCATGTGCAGTTCCTGCTCTACTAGTATCGAAGAAAGATGGGTCGTGACGGATGTGTGTTGACAGCAGAGCAATTTATAGGATTACAGTAAAGTACAAGTTTCCAATTCTTCGTCTGGATGACATGTTAGATCAGTTGTCCGGTTCTAAGGTCTTCTAAAAAATTGACCTTAAAAGTGAATACCATCAAATTAGAATCAGATCTGGAGATGAGTGGAAGAAGGCGTTTAAGAAACAGCATGGATTGTATGAGTAGATGGTCATGCCCTTTGGACTATCCAACACGCCCAGTACTTTTATGAGGTTTATGCATCAGGTTTTACGACCTTCCATGGAAAAGTTTGTGGTAGTCTACTTTGATGACATACTTATTTATAGTCCAACGTGCGAGTCACATTTTGATCATTTTCGTGCTATTTTTGATGTAATGAGGACGGAGCGCTTATTTATCAATCAGAATAAGTGTTCTTTCTTCACAACTTCTGTAGCTTTTTTGGGTTTTGTTGTGTCTACTGATGGTGTTCGTGCAGATTAATCCAAAATTGAGGCAGTCTTGAATTGGCCCAAGCCAAAAAGTTTACACGATGTCCAAAGTTTCCATGGATTGGCATCCTTCTACCGTCGGTTCATCAGAAATTCCAGCACTCTGATTGCTCCTATCACAGAGTGCCTTAAAGGACGTGATTTTCAGTGGACTGGGGAGGTAGAGGCCAGCTTTCAATTGGTTAAGCAGAAGATGACAGAGGCCCCAGTCCTGGCACTCCCAGATTTTGAGAAAGTATTCGAAGTAAACTGTGATGCGTCTGGAGTTGGCATTGGTGGTGTTCTGAGTCAGGAAGGGCGTCCAGTAGCATTTTTCAATGAAAAGCTGTCAGGATAAAAAAAATTATTCAACCTATGATCTGGAGTTCTATGCCATAGTTTAGACTTTAAAGCATTGGCCTCATTACTTGGTACGGAGGGAGTTCATCCTTGTTACTGATCATGAGGCCTTGAAGTACATCAATGGTCAGCACAAGTTGAGTAGGTGAAATGTAAAGCGGGTGGCGTACTTGCAGAAGTTTACATTTATGCTATGGCATCAAACAGGGAATTTGAATCGAGTAGTAGATGCATTGAGCCGTCGCACATTACTCCTCACCACCATGAGCACCAGAGTTGTTGGCTTTGAAGCATTTCCTGATATGTATGCTATAGATCCTTCCTTCGGGAAGATAATTTAGGAGGTAAATGATAATCACCGACATAATTTTATTTTGCATAATGGTTATCTGTTTCGTGGATTGCAGTTGTGCATTCTAGGCTATTCACTAAGGTAGCAGATCATTAGTGAGCTTCATAATGAGGGACATTTTGGGCGAGATAAGACATTGGCGTTGGTCTCTTCTGATTATTATTGGCCCAAATTGAACAGTGACGTAGCGCATTATGTGGAACGATGTTTTAAATGTTAGAAGTCCAAAGGAGCTCATACTAATGCTGGACTCTACACGCCATTACCTATACCCGAGGCTTCTTGGTTTGATGTGAGCATGGATTTTATATTGGGCTTACCCCGTACACAACGGGTGATGGATTCCATTCTTGTTGTGGTTGACAGATTTTCAAAGATGGCTCATTTTGTGGCATGCCAGAAGACTATGGATGCTACTCAGATTGCCCAACTTTATTTCAAGAAAATTGTGCATCTACATGGTGTTCCCCAATCAATCACTTCTGACCATGACACCAAGTTCATGAGTCATTTCTGGAGGAGCTTGTAGGAGAAACTGGGGACGAAGTTGAATTTTAGTAGCGCCCCAAACAGATGGTNAACCATCCAGAGTACTTGACTTAGCTTCTATCCCATGTGTGGGGTGTTTCAATCACAAGGCTGATGAGATGGTAAAACATCTTTGTGGTATCCATGAACATGTGAAGTTGTCCATTCAGGAGAGTAATTCCAAGTACTAGGCTTAGGCAGATAGTCATCGTCGTCAGGTGCTCTTTGATGTTGGTGATCTTGTGTGGGCAGTATTAACACATAGTCGTTTTCCAGCTGGGGAGTATAATAAGCTTAAGGAGCGAAAGATTGGACCATGTGAAGTGCTTCAAAAGATCAATGATAATGCTTACATGTTGCGTCTTCCCAACCATTTGAAGACTCCCAATGTCTTCAATGTGAAACATCTAAGTCCATGATTTGTGGAGTCTGATGAAGCTAATGTGAACTCGATGGTGAGTTCTCTCCAACCTGGGGCGACTGGTGCAGGAGGATCCGAGTCGAGTAATGCTGATCTGTCAGATAGTTCGTTGATGACGCTGAGATACCATGAGATGGCGGATAGACGCAAAGATGGAAAATAAATGCAATCTTTCCGTAATTGGGGTAATTTTGACACGTCTTTGGTAATTTGGTGATAACTTTGGCTACGGTTATTAGAATCGCTATTTTGAGCCCGAAATCTGCTGTTTTCCTTTCCGAAATTCAATTTTTAGTTATTTTTTCCTATTTATGGTAATATTTCGTTTCCCTTTTTCTAGACGTTAGAGAATCCAAATTGAGCAAAATTTTTGGCAACTTACTTATTTTATTTCATATTTTATTTTGGTGTGATCGTTAGAATTTTGCTATTTTTGGTAATTTTTTGATAATTCGGTATTTTCAGCTATTTAACTCGGCTTGTGGGTTAATTTTTGTCATTCTTGATTATTAATAATATCGAGTGAAGTTTTCAAAGAATTCTCTTTGTTTTTGGCATTTCTTTCTTCTTCTTCTTTCTTACGAATCGTCTGTTGCAACTAGCCTATAGGATAATCGCTATCCTACCCGGTGTCAAATATATTTTTTATCTTATTATTATTATTACTACTTTTTTTTGTTATTATTTTGTTACTTGTTTTTGAGTGGTTGACTTGATGTCTGCAATGGTTATCAGTTGTATATTTATATTGAGGAAGTCCAGTGATGTAAATTTATTTCTGGAAGATTATATAGTATAATTGAAGTTGGTGTTCTCCCTGTGGATGAAAGGATTTGCATCAGTTTCGTTAGTTCGAGGATGGTGTAGATGTCATTTCTGAGCACGAGGTCTGTAATTTGGGCCACCCATCTGTTTCATATGAGCTCTTACAGTTAGGAGGTGCAACTCTCTGTCCTGAAGATCCGGTGCCTTCTGTTGATGATTTAACCGATTAGATTCTCGAGGTTCTATGTTTCTTCAAATTGAACCCCAAATATGGATTTGCTCAAGCATAGAATGAGGGTTTTTATGATGATTTTGCATATTTACAGCCAGAATCTTATCGGTTCTGAGAGTTGGGAAATTGATTTTTCCTATGAGTCACGAATGAATAAATAAGAATGAACAAAATGACGTATCTGATAAAATTCCGAGTAATAACACCAGGGATCTCTACCTCTGGACATTGGAAAATTGGCAATAGGATATGGAATGGTAGTTTTTCATATGTGGTAAAATTTGTTTCAGTTATAGATCAAATGAAGCGTTAGGATTCCATATTTATGTTCAATTTTCTTCATTGTTAGGTACCCATGTTCATTGCTGAAATTGCTTCTAAAAATTCACGAGCTTTGAAAACCATAAACCAGGTAAAGAACTCCTTTATTACATATAATATCAGTACTTGGTGATATTTTGAATCTTGAATATGCTTATGGATAATCAATTATGATGCTGAATTATGGTTTAATCTCATTCTGTTGTGTTTACCTGGATATTTGAAATCAAGTGTATGAATTGTTTATTCTTTCCCAGGCTATAGCTAAGAAATTGGCAGAGCTTAGTGGGAAGAGGGACAATAACCATTGGAGGCGTGACTCTGTTGCTACTATGGAAATGGTGGTGTGAGCTTAGGGCTTCTTAATGGAAAACCCTTACCTGGTGTTCTTGCCCTTAATGGGGCCTAAATAGTGTTTTTCTTTGTCATGACTTGCCTCCAACCAGACTACGGAATAAACTTGACCTATGGAATGATCATGTACATGTAGGGAAGATAAGCCGTGAACATGGTTCACTTATGGTAAACGTGAAAGAGGTTTATGCATTTGAGCAAGAATTACTTGTGCATATTGTCCTTCTTTTCCATTTATGGAGTTTCATAATGCATGAAACTGCTAGCGGGCTTCAGTAACGCCTTTCACATTTTCTAAAGATAATTGGATCATATCTAGGTCTCTTGAAAAACTTAGTTGGATCATTGTGATTTATTTGATCCTGAATTACTATTGAATTTAATGACTTTAGTTTATAAGGGTGAAAAATGTGATTTGTTTGTTTGTGTGTGCTCTGTTCTAAATAGCATGTCAAGGCGTGCTAAGGCGTGAGGCCATGGCGCACTAAGGTGTGAGGCGTGGCCTTACCATGCTAAGGCCAAGGCGCCTTATATGGTGGTCAACTGCGTTTGTTGACTACCCATTATAGGTCCTGGATCACAAATATTATATGTTACAACTTATTAAAAGTGACAAATTATTAATTTTTTAGGTTAAACGTTGTTCTTTGGTCACAATTTATCTTTCTTACTGATCACATTAGTTGCAGATTAACCAATTTAATTGTCACGATTAACCAATTAATCTGTGACCATCATCAAACAACCACTGCCTCCAACATCACCAACGCCACTGTCACAGCCAGAACCACTACCACCATCACCCCTACTACAACACTATCGTCTCAAACAAAATCAACACACCACTATCACACACCGCCACACCACACCACCCCTCCCCCCACACCATCACCCTACAGCAACACCCCCACACCACCATAACCACCAACAACATAGCCTAACAATGCTACCACTACCCAAAATCACTGTACGACCACCACAAAACACCATAACTATAAAAAAACTACTGCATCACACACCACCAATTGCACCCGGATTTGAACCTGTATACCACTGTTTGCCACTACCAACACCAGATTTCTCTAATGAGCAGCAGTTGCGCCTCCCAACCTACCAATTCGACGTCGCCACCACCATTACCATACACAGCCTCTGTCAAATCTTCCACCTCTCGCCAATGAATAACCAACACCACGCCCTCATACCTCAAATCAATAACCTAGCCAGGGACGAAGTCGCCCTACAATATTCACATCGCAAGGTGTGACATGCCGTAGTCGCTGTTGCTTCACTCTGGTTACCTGACAACCCGGCAATAGCTGCGATCTGAGGGAAGAGAGTTCGATGGTGGAGAGAATGGAGAGGAGACGAGAGGAGATGAGAGAAAAATGATTTAAGGGTTTGAAAATATTGATTTATAATAATATTTTTAATATTATTAATTTATAATAATTAAAATAATATCTAATTTGAGAATATATAAACTTTGGATCTAGTGATGTCAATGGGCCGAGTGGTTCGTTGATTTTGAGCGAGCTCGGCTCGGCCCACAAGCTCGTGGCTCGTCCGAGCTCTTGGGCTGAGCCGAGCTTTGGTTTTCGAGCTCGTCATTTTATTTTTATTTTTTAAATAGAGAAAAACACAAATAATGTAATGAAAATACTTTTTAAAAAAATAAAAAGTGTTAAAAAAATATAAATAATTT
>NW_019227948.1:14218-19742 GCF_002742605.1 Olea europaea var. sylvestris
TTTATTGATTTGATCAATTACGTATTTAGTTTCCGAAATATTATATCGGGGGTCCATTGCGCATGCTAAAGGAAATAATATAGGCAGTTCTTTCCATTATTTTCTAAACTTTAATTTCATAACAATCATAATTTCACTAAAAGTAGAATCATTTTTATATTTATGGAATGTTCTTGCAACTATATAAAGGCGTTCAAGCACCATACAACTGTGGGATAATAAATGCCGGATAAAATTTTTGTGGTCTCATAAAAAGATGTCAAAAATCGTTTAATTTTCAAAGCTAAAACTCAATCGGATTCATTCAACATACCATTGTCATCGCTTCTAACTGTCTATTGTTATAAAAGTCAGTTATTAAATGTTCGAAACCTTCACATGACTTTAATAGCAAGTAAGTAGAGTTCCATCTATGGCCTACGTCGCTAACAAATGTTTTAGCAGTGGTCACCACTTGTTCGGCACAAAAATCATCAAATACTTGTTTTCTACTAGGAAAAATCGTAATATATACTAATGCATTCTTGAAATTCATCCTTTATATGTTTTAAATCATCTTGCACAATTAAATTCAAATATGACACACACAACGAATATGAAATAAATACCCACCAAAATCAGGTTGAAGTGTCATACACAATTTATCGACGACTATCTTATTAACACTAGCATTATCAAAAGTAAAAGACCGAGTTTTAGTCTCACAATTATATTTTCTAACAATATTGATAATGACATTATATATATTATTAATATTGTGAGATAAACTCAATAATTCTAAAAGTAATAATTTTTTTATGCATGCACCAAAGTAGGACTATATAGTGTACGATTGCAGCTATATATGCTCTTTTATTAACCCCTTCCCACATATCAGAAGTTAAAAATATAACACCCCCATATTGTTACAAAACCATAATTAATTGTTGTTTTAAATTATTGAAATATTGTATTATATCGATACAAAGAGTGTTTCGACTTACCTTAACGTACATTGGTTGAAGATATTCTTTCACGATCGAGACGAAGTGTTGGTTATTGGCAATAGCCAGAGGTAACTCAGTGGCAGCAACAAATTTCACAATTCTGGTTCGAGTATTGTCCTCTGAATACAGCCACGTGGATAGGGGTGAAGTTGTAGAATCGGCACCTGAACTGCTAAATTGCAATTGTGTTTGACCAACTGGAAGAAGTCCATGTCTGGCCGCACATGCTTTATAGTGGCAGTTGAGATGGGTGGTACCAATTCTTTTTTGCCATGCCAATTTTTTTTGGCAGTATTTACATACTGTCTTAGATTCTGCAAGGTTATCAACGACTTTTTTCTTTGAAATCAACTTAAAGTGATCCCAACATTTTGTTTGGTTTTTGCGCTTTCGCTTTCCTCTCCCATCTGGGATGTTAATTCGACATCTTCATCTCTATGTTCCACTTTGGGAACGTTAATATTATCCAAATCAATTGGATTGTGACTTCCATGATCGTAAATGTGAACATCTTCAGGTATGGGTACGTCATTTAGATTGATAAATTCATTTGGAAATTGACTTTGCGGCGTCCTAGGCAATTCGCCATGTGACCCACATCTTGTATCGAATAAGCTCTCAACAAATCAGAGTTAATCCATTTGTTTGATTGTTTATGATGAAATCCAAATATAATAACTAGTAAAAATATAGAGCATGTTTGGTACAGCTTAAAACCTAATTAAAATTAATTTTTTAATCGTTATTTCACTATTCCAGCCGTCATTTTCTAAATTCTTTTATCATAAGTAGGACTCACTTTATCTCTAATGATCAAAAAATCAATTAACAAAATCCCTACCAAACAAGCACATAATTGTAGTGAGAATTGAGAATTTGATGAATTGAAAATGTAACTGAATAAATTGTAAAAAATGAATCGGTATTGTATATTTTGCACAACAGTACGAGAGAGTAAAAACTCGATAATTGATATAATAAAATAGAGTTGAGAGAGTTGATAAATGAGAAGTGAGAATGAGGAGATTATTGATATGAAAAAAAATAGGGAATTAAGGGGGTATTTATAATAAAAGAAAAAAAATAAATCAGTGATCATTGGGTCATTAAAAAATTTCAGTGACAGAAACAGTCACTTTTTTCGGTCACCAAAACGGTCACTCTTTTCGGTCACTGAAAAAAGTGACCAAAACGGTCACTTTTTGTGTATTTATAATAGAAGGAAAAAAATAAATCAGTGACTTTTTCAATGACGAAAATGATCACTTTTTTCGGTCACTAAAATATTTCAGTGATCAAACGGTCACTCAACTTTGAGCAGCTCGTGGCTCGTCACGAGCCTGGCTCGTTTAAACAAGCCGCTCGTGGGCTCGCCTCTCGACGAAGTCCGCTCGGTTCGTGCTCAGGCTCGTGATTTTACGATCCTAAATCGTCCACGAGCTCTATTTTAACGAGCTGTCGGCTCGACCCTTTTGACGTCCTTATTTGGATATGATGTTTGAAATGTAGATTTTTATAGTAGGATTCCCTGTCCTTCCCACTTTCTATTGTCTAAAGAGGACCAAAAATATAATGGGCCGACTCCAAGGCCCACTGGAACCAGTTCCTCTACACAACCTAGGGCTTTACCCCCGTACAACCTTCATCACCGTATACTACATAAAAGAAACCAGCACAAAACCCTAATCCACCCGCGCGCGCACGGAGCTCAACGAAAATGGTGAAGTTTTTGAAACAGAACAAGGCAGTGGTCCTCCTGCAGGGGCGGTTTGCCGGCCACAAAGCCACCATCGTGAAGAACTTCGATGACGGCACCCGCGACCGCCCCTACGGTCATTGCCTGGTCGCCGGTATTGCCAAGTACCCTAGCAAGGTCATCCGCAAGGACTCCGCCAAGAAGCAGGCCAAGAAGTCGCGCGTGAAGGCTTTTGTCAAAGTCGTCAACTATAACCACATCATGCCTACGCGCTATACGCTAGATGTCGACCTCAAGGACATCGTCGCTGCTGAATCGCTCTTCTCACGTGACAAGAAGGTGACGGCCTGTAAGGAGATCAAAGCCCGATTGGAAGAGAGGTTCAAGACTGGCAAGAATCGATGGTTTTTCTCTAAACTCAGATTCTGAGGTGGAAAAATGATAAGATATTGTGTTTTTTGTTATTTGGAAGATTTACTGTGTTTGATTTAAATTTTATTGCTAGATATTTTAACTGTTGGTTTTGATTGAGCTGATTTTGGTTATAAATATTATCCATTTTTAAATTGTTTTTTAATACATTATAATTCATGTAGTTGGTGAAATACATTGATCAGGTTCGAATTGATTCCGTGGTTATGAATTTGTTCTTGTTTTGGATGATTGTATCCATATTGATTATTAAACGATTTTATCGGCTCTCATTTCTGCTGCTTAGCTCAATGCGCCATCCGCAGATCTCGGATCATTGGAATTCGCTTTGCTTGTTTCTCCGTTCTATTTTTCCCCCGTCAAACTGGTCTGGCATCAGTCAGTAGTACGGCCAGCACTTGACTGGAGAAGGAAACCCGGGAATTTTGTATCTGGAATTTCAATATCAACTGTTGGTCCTCTACGGTGAAGGGCATAATATAAAGGCTTTCTTAGGCGTACTCACCCTACGTCACATTCAGAGGTTTTGTGCGGGGATCTCCACTAGGGCTTGCTTGCCTTGGATTGATCCTCCTCCTCCTCCTACGACTTCTACTAGTCCTCCTACTCCTATTAGCCCTCTCTTTTCTTCCTCGAGCACGCCTTCTGGTTCTGTGAAGAGCCTTTCGAGCAATTTTATTCGAGCTTAGAGAAAAGTACGATTGCGGAGGTGTGCCCTTCCTTGAACTATTCGGTCATTCTCGGATGAAGCAAGGATATCTTGCCAATTAGTTCGGTCAAACTGGTCTGGAATCAATCAGTAGCACAGCCAGCACTTGATTGGCGAAGGAAACCCGGGAATTTTGTATCTGGAATTTCAATATCAACTGTCTGGTCCTCTACGGTGAAGGGCATAATATAAAGGCTTTCTTAGGCGTACTCACCCTACGTCACATTCACAGGTTTTGTGCTGGGATCTCCGCTAGGGCTTGCTTGCCTTGGATTGATCCTCCTCCTCCTCCTACTCCTACTACTAGGGCTTGCTTGCCTTGGATTGATCCTCCTCCTCCTCCTACTCCTACTACTAGGGCTTGCTTGCCTTGGATTGATCCTCCTCCTCCTCCTACTCCTACTACTAGGGCTTGCTTGCCTTGGATTGATCCTCCTCCTCCTCCTACTCCTACTACTAGGGCTTGCTTGCCTTGGATTGATCCTACTCCTCCTCCTACTCCAACTCCTACTCCTCCTCCTACAACTACTGCTGCTCCTGCTCCTACTCCTACTCCTATTCCTGTTGCTGCTGCTGCTTCTTTATTAATGTTGTGCTGCCAAATACTGCATTAACTTTTCTTTTGCATGTAACAACTGCAATCTTATTCTTCTTCTTCTTCTTCTTATTATTAATGTTGTTCTGCCAAATACTGCATTAACTTTTCTCATGCGTGTAACAACTGCAATATTATTCCCACGATTGTTTTGAAGATGCCAATAACCAAATTCTTCTCATAATTGTTTTGGATAACTTCATTTGCTCTGTTCATCAGCATGTCGCTTGAATTGTGTGTTTGCACGAGGAAATGTGCACATAATTCTACCTGCTTTTCTATATGGAGAATTATTTATGTTAAAATTGAATTTGTCATGAAATAGGACCTTTCCATATTCGTAACAGTGACAACTGTATGACTTGAAAGCGTTGGTTAGAAAAATCTGAAGTCTGTACGATAAATCCTGGAAAATAAAATATGCTGAAACCTTGAACCGGTTTGCATACGCGCCTCATGCGCTGTACTTTGCAATCTGAAACTAGTGCTCTTGGGGTCTGGATATTGTTTCTTAGAATCTTGATGATTGGAGAGTTTTTCTTGTCCAGTCGATGGTTACTGTATTTAGATATATTGAAATATCAGTAGGAGATATCCGACCCTTTTTTTCATGTTAAAAGAGTTAAAATAAAAAACTGTAATTTTGCTACACATCTTCTTCGGGGCTATTAAGAACTCAATGTTGAGCGCCTTTCGAGGCATATCTCAGTGGTGCAAAGGACAAGAGTAAATATACTCAACCTTGCTGGTAGTCGCAGTGTGAGGGTTCGATTCCTGAAACATGGATTGAGACTTTTTGTGGGCACCAGTGTATAGGCAGTTCTTGTTCCTTGACCTGGTGAGGCACATCTCGCGATTAACCTCTCTTACGATGCTTCAGGGACAGGGCGGTGGGGGACCCTTAAGGTTGGGGTTCAACCTTTTAAGAACTCAATGTTGAACATAATGATTTGTGCTTCATTGAGTGATTATTCAAGTATACAGAACCCCAATACATCTATTTACCCGTTTCTTAAGAGGATTTTTTTACTTGTACATAAAAAATGTGCATAATGGATTATATAATATAATGTGGAGAGAGAAGATTGGATAAAGAAGTTGATTGT
>NW_019227948.1:20689-26132 GCF_002742605.1 Olea europaea var. sylvestris
CCAAAAAAAAAAAAAAAAAATAAATTTTTTATATTTTTAAAAAAAAAATTTCCCCCCCCCCCCCCCCATAATATGTGTGGCCTGTACACGCCCTGTACAGGCAGCAGAGTTCAACTTTCATATAGGCCTCCTGTCCCCAATGAGCAAGAAAAAACTTTCCACTGCTGATGTGGCAAGATAACTATATCAGCTGTGGGAAGTTTTTATCCTGCCCGGAGATCAATTTCAAACTTTCATAAACATAGCTACAGAAAACGAGAAACTAGTCTCAATTCAGTCCGTGGAACGGTAGATACAAAAAGTATGGACCGGAGAACTTTGTTGCTCCGATGGAACAGAAGCCCATGGCAGTGTTATATATGCGAAGGGTTTGATAAAACCAGATAAAACGTCAAGTGTGGCAGTATCAATTTGTATTGTTCAGCATGATAGGGAACCAAAACTCACCTACGGAAATGCAAAGATTGGGAAAAAGTGATGAGAAAGAGAGAAGGATGAAGATAATTAATAAGAACGAAACAAGTTGAAAAGTTTGTGCAGAATACCACATACCATCTTTTCATCATCACTTCTACAGGCAATCCCAATAGCTCCTTGAGCAACAGCGGGCAGCATATCATCAATAGACAGAACGGCAGTAACATTTTCTGTCATGTTGAGGCGTTTGAGCCCCGCTAATGCCAATAATGTTGCCTGCACCACTCCCTCATTTAATTTTCTTAACCTTGTCTGTACATTGCCTCGAAAGTTCTCGAGCACCTATAAATAAATTAAGGAAAAATGGAAGTAAAGGAAAATGAGACAGCATAGAAAGCCACTCAAGATTTTTGAAGACTGAATAATGCTAACTGAAAAGCCAAATCAAGCATGCCAAAGGAGATGGGATCGAGCTCATAGTCAGCATCCACCTTGCATCATACAATCGACACTTCAAAACAAGCTTAGAACAGTACCTGCCAACTTCCACTTGAACTTACCTAGACCCGAGAAGGTAAAAATTATATTTAACCTTTATACCTAACAAGGTGCATATATATGTCCTTGAGAGATGTATTGTTACAAACAAGTCTCACAAGTGTTCCATGTGTATGGGAAGTTGGAACTATGATACAAATATAACCTGACACAGCTGTGAAAATATTACGTTCACAAAAAGTAGGATACTTGCATGTTGCAGAAAAAATCAAATAACTGCAGATTATATCAATTGAAAGATCATAACAGCATTGGGAGAACTGCCTGTGACAAAAGGAGTAATTTTGTAGGAAAAGTAAAAGGAAATTCTTGAAGTATAGTTAGGGCAAATTTTGACATTTCAAAATTTATAGAAACAACAGTTGTTCCCAAAAATTGTCTTTGACGAGTCCCTGTCAATGGAAAGCACTGGCATCTTTGTGACATGTCTGCAGTTGCCAGATCTAAAAAATCTTAACACCATATTTTGCAATTCTGATTTGGCTTTCACGCTGATACCTTAACTCGAGGATCACTATGGATTCTTCTTGATAACATGAGTAAATCAATTTGGTATATAACGAGAAAGCAAAATGGTTTTTTATTGCATAACATACTCACATTTAGTGAAGGATATCTGTGGAGTACTTGGGACTTCCTTCTTAGAGAAGCAGTGCCCACAGTGCTTCCCGCTGGAAGCTCAGCCAGTGAAGCTGCAGTTAAGCAAATAAAGGCATCCCGAACATCTTCACGTGGAAGATTGCAAGGCAATATTGTCTTCTCGGGAAGATATGTGGGAACGTCTTTCATTGAGTGGACAGCTATATCAATTTCATTATTAATTAGTGCCTCGTCTATTTCTTTTGTGAATAGACCCTTTCCACCTATATCTGCCAGCGGCTGACTCAATATTTTATCACCAGTGGTTTTAATGATCACAATTTGAATGGCACCCTCTTCAGCTAACTCAGGATGTGTCTCTATCAGTTTATTCTGTGTTTCATAAGCTTGGGCAAGGGCCAGTGGGCTGTAATACAGAAACAATAGTTATAGCCTTATAGGAAATGAATCAGTAAATTTAAGAATTAAATATATTTCTTTTATAAGATACAGAAATATCTTATATCAACGGTTAAATAATATAGATTATGGGTTTAGAGAGTAAGGAAACCATAATCTTCCTCTTATCGGTTTGAGATATAGTCTTTAACATGTTACACTTGAAAGGTTTATAAAGCTTCTTGCCCAACAATGTGAAAATGTGATTAGCTGAAAGGAAAAGGAATAGAAGAAAGTAATAAATTGGGAGAGGAGAGAAATTTTTATAGAGTTTATCCATGTATACGTGTTATATTATGGCTGCTGGTATCACTGATACATTTCTTCTTTTACTGCTAAACTTATAAAGATTCCTAGTTGTGACTGATATTAAGTGCAAAATAAAAGAAAATGATGCACAACATAGCATTATAAAGGCATCATGTGGATTATCTTTATACTGTGTCACTTTTGGTAGCAAAGAGAATGTCCAGCACTATATTTCATGATAGCCACCATGTACTAATATATTTCAGATCAAAGTTGTACAAAGTGAAGGATACACACATATCACCACAATCTCCTTTAGGTTTTTGAACTCAACCTGAGCCATTATCAGAAGGTGAACAAGAAGTCAATTCATTATTAATTTCACATCAAAATACAGTGTCATGGCATTGAAAAAGGGGTTTTTTCATACCACTTATTTAACATTCCAAATTCTCTCCTGTCAAGGCTTAGTACTTGGCAAGCAAAGTAGGTACGGGTTATGCCTGTCTCTTTCTTAATGATCGCACCACAGAATGTCACTTATATAAAGCTATCCTTGGAAAAGGAGGGGTGAGGAGGAATATACATTTCTTAACTAGACCGTTCTTACTGCAGTTTTCTACAAAACTTGATTCCAAATCCTTAAAGGTGACTGCCAAAAATGGAGTGGCAAGTTCTTATAAGAAGGGTAATTATTTTGTTACAATATCCCAAACTCAGTAATTTTCTCATTTTCTCATCAAATGCAGGGATAAAATTAACTTGGAAAACCAACCTGGAGACACCGAGATTCTATAATGACATACAGAAAAATATCGCTAGAGCCCAACTGCATATTACCTCAGTACTCACAATTGAAAAAATAAGGATTCAATTTTAGTATAAATTTTAAAACACGCTCAAGAATTTAAGATCAAGACACGATCTTTGGCATAGATGCTTAACCATCCATCTTAATTCAAGCTCAAGAATCAATTTTTTTCTGCAATATACACTAAACCATCATAACACCAGCTCAACATGCAATCTCCATCACAAAATTTCACAAATCAAACAGTCAAACGTGCTTTTGAATACTTAAATTTAACAATAATCAATCCATACCCAGATAGTCAAATTACGAATATTACCTTCCTCGAGTACCAATTCTAATCACAGCAGCCTTAGTTTGAGTCTGCTGTTCAACAGCAACTGAATCCCTAATGACCAGATTTCTTTTCCGTTGGTTATAAAATGGAGATGTAAGGCATGGCAAAGAGAGCCCAAGAGCTGAAACTGAACGACCAGCAAAGGGTTTTGTGTTTACAGTAGCTATGATCTCCATATTAATGGAATGGAGAGAAAAGATAGACAGTAGAGGGGTTTTGGATTTTGGATTTTTGGTTCAAAGATTTGAGCTTTCAACTTATCCTCCAGGTCGGCGTACACGTCAGCAAATTGAAATATTGGAAATTATTTGTGGGACCTACTCACCATCCACTGACCAGTTATCCGTTACCACGTCATTTTCCCACCCCCACACCTCTACCGAATTCTTCCCTTTGCCGGTTAAAGCAACTGGAATGGGTTGTACTAAAATGGGGGAAAAATATAAACGCAAAAAGGGATCTCAAAACAGAAGTGTTTGTCTCCCTTTCAGACAAAATTATTTGATTTTCATACTTATTTTACAATCACACATTTACGCAATAAAAAATTTTGTACATAGACCTAAAAAAAATTTCCAACTTTTTAATCATACATTTTGCAAAAAAATATCATCAAACAAGGGAGAAATAAAATCTACGGTAATAATTCAAATTATCGTATTTTAAGTATAAATTTTGTTTCCATCTATAACAAATTTTAGTTAGAATAATAAATTGTGAAGTTTCTATAGCATTTAGGTTATCAATCTTTAATTTTTTTCAACACCAATATCTTTGGAGGAAAACTATTTTATATATGCCCGACATTAGGTATTGAAACTATTGACACATAAAAATTCAGCCCAAATCGAACGACCCAAGGAATGAAGTCCAATTGGAAGATCCCCAAATCAGATAGCCCAAAGAACGAAGCCCAATCAAACAATTCAAAATGAAGGCCCAAATACGGAGGCCCGAGAACGCGGTAACGCCATCGCCCAAGATTGCAAGTCGCCCAGAATCTGAGCGAATGGAGTGTCATGCAGTCGTCCAGAGCTGTTACTCTATTCTCGCCCAAACCTTCAAGTCGCCCAAAGTCTTAACAAAAGCGTTGTGGTTATCAAAAAGTACAGTTATCAAAGCAGTTATTAAAGCAGCCATATCACGTTCCACGATTCAAGGAATTCAATCGAAAACGGTTGAACGACGAAGAGTAATGATAACAGTTAAAAAAGGCAGTATTCATGATAAGCTAGCCATTATGAGGAAAGTGGGCAGTTGCAGAACGATCAAATAGTTTTTAGGCGGTTGATCACAAAAAAGATCATCCATGGAGTATAAAAGGAAGAAAAGACATAGAGCAAAAGACGGAATCAAAAACTCTCGAACAGAGAACGTGTAATTTTAATTTCCTTAGTTTAAGACTTAAAGTCTTTTTTCAGTAACTTGTGTACTTGCACCCCTTGGAGGCATTTTGTTTTTGATTTCCAATTGTAAAGTCATCGCCAATTAAAGAACACCCCTTTTTGGGACTTTGTCTCAAGAGGTTTGTCCCTTACACAATCGTCTGATCCATTTTAATTGTTAGCGACTAACCCGCGCGAAACAATTTGGCACGCCCAGTGGGACAGTGGTGTTTGATGTTGAAAGTACAAAAGGTGAAACAATATGCCTCAGAGATCCGATAAGGAAGCAGCAAGTCAGGGAGGAGTCCAGTCTGTGATCGAGCGATATGAGGAGCAGCATGCCTCTCCACGAACAGATGGACAGAATCAGAGCAGTAACAGTCATTACGAACCAATGACGGAGTTGAGTCCTCGAACCATGCGTGCATTACTTGGAGAACTCACACAAGACGTTGTTGAAAAGGTAAATCTTCGAAGTATTCATAATATGGAAAGATTTACCCAAAATGGGAATGTACACTATGACAACATGGCCAAACAACTAAACACTTTGAATGAAACAATGAATAAGTTAGTAGGCCAAATATGTCAATCGGTTATACCTCTTGCAAATCACTTTCAAACTAGGACAATTGTGGGACATAATCC
>NW_019227948.1:27168-29190 GCF_002742605.1 Olea europaea var. sylvestris
TCCAAGAATAATGCCCCCTCCCACAGGCTAGGTAACTGATGAGGAAGCATTAGAAAAAAGTAAAAAGGAAGTTCAGGAGACAGAGGATCAGCACGATATACTGCACGTCGACTCATCACGGGGGGATAATTCGACAGAAAACAAGAAGGAAATAGAAATAGAGGCTGTCGAAAAGGTTATTTTTAAACGGCCAGCCATGAAATTGACTAAACACTTGAGGCCATTATACGTTAAAGCTCTAGTTAATGGCATACCTGTGGCAAAAGTGCTTGTCGATAATGGAGCAACTATAAACACCATTCCATCTAGGATGATGAGGAAATTCGCAAAGATAGAGGGTGACATGATTCCTACAGAGGTTATCCTCACGAGCTTCAATGGAGGAGCAACTTCAACTAAGGGAGTTATGCCATTGGACATAACTATAGGGACGACTACTAGGACCACTGTCTTCTTTGTAATAGATGGTCCTACTAGTTACAATGTGCTACTAGGAAGAGATTGGATACATGAAAGTCGCTGTATACCCTCATCGCTCAATCAATGCCTGATCTTTTGGAATAACAAAGGCGAAGCAGAGGTGGTATAGGTCGATCATAGGCCTTTTGTCGCAGAAGCAAACTCAGTGGAAAAGTTCATGTACGAAGGAAACTATGGACCTGTCAGGGTGGTACAAGATGGGAAAGAAACTCAAGTTGTCGCGCAAAGCGAAGAGCCATTTTCAGTGGACACACTCACTGAAATGTTCAGATAGATGAGGCCAAATATAGTGGCCCTCGAAGAGCCAGTAATTGACAAAAGAATAATCAAGGAGTCTTGAATGGATTCTAAGTTATGAAAGCAAATGGCCGACATTCAGGCCTTCAAAGCCAGACTGATGGCTTTCAATAAGGAATGCAGTAACAAGGCGAAAGAAGAGACAGCCCTAAAAGCGCTGAAGGACAAGTTGGCAGTATTCGAGTTAGAACAAAGCATTGGCGGAGAAGTCAACAAGGTGGACTGTTTAGAAGAAGAAGTACTTACAAGGGAACTGGACGATGAAGTAATGCGGATCGTCAAACCTGGATACGCTCAAGCGCAAGACCCTCTGATCAAAGTAAACATTGGCAATGAAGGAGAAGATTGTCCAACATTCATCAGCCAGATACTAGATCAAGAGGTTAGTAATAAATTAATCGCTTTGCTAAAGGAGTATAAAGATTGTTTTGTTTGGGAATATGAACAAATGCCTAGTTTAGATAGAGACTTGGTGGAACATAGGTTACCAACTAAGCTTAATTTTAAACCTCATAGGCAGCCTCCTAGGCGTTTTGCTCCTAATGTACTCCCTGAAATCAAGAAAGAGATAGAGCGATTATTGAAAGCAGGTTTTATTAGAACAGCCAGATATGTCGAATGATTGTCCAATATAGTACCAGTATTAAAAAAGAATGGTAAACTAAGGGTTTGTATAGACTTTAGGAATTTAAACATAGCTACACCCAAAGATGAGTATCCAATGTCCACGGTGGATTCTTTAGTAGACTCGATTGCCGGACATGTCATGTATTTTTTCATGGATGGGTATTCAGGATACAATCAAATTTATATAGCTAAAGAAAATATACACAAAACTGCCTTTAGATGCCCTAGGTCTCTAGGATGTTTTGAATGGGTAGTTATGCCTTTCGGCCTGAAAAATACAGGAGCAACTTATCAAAGGGCAATGAATTTAATCTTTCATGATATGATAGGCAAGTTTGTTGAAGTGTATGTAGATGACATAGTAGTCAAGTCCATTAAAGAAGAGGACCATTTCGAACAGTTAAGATGTTCGTTTGAGCGAATGAAGCAATATAAGCTAAAGTTGAATCCCTTGAAGTGTGCATTTAGTGTTAATGTATGGAATTTTCTTGGTTTCTTAGTACACAAGAGAGGGATTGAATTTGATAAAAATAAAGCGAAGGTCATTTTAGAGGCCAAACTACCTAGCAACAAAAAAGAATTGCAAAGGTTTCTAGGCCAAGTAAACTTTTTAAGACG
>NW_019227948.1:30326-34396 GCF_002742605.1 Olea europaea var. sylvestris
AAGTCTACTTGTGAGTATGGAACCATATTGCCCGTGACCCAAAGAAGGGCGAGAAGGATTGAACTTCACTGCATACAAGATGGAGATGCAATGGATTAGAGAACAGATATTAAAAGGTTCCTTAGGGAACCTAATGGAGGGATTAGTAGGAGAATGAAGCTGTGTTTGCTGAACTATACACTAATAGATGAAGAGTTGTTTAAGAAACGCTCCGATGGTGTATTACTAAAGTGTGAATGTTATAGAGTTTATCCGTAATCACATCATTTATAGATTTGAAATTCTACAAACGTTAATGGTAGATCACGGAACATCTTTGAATGGGGATCAAGTAAACAAATTTTTGAGCGAGTTTGGGGTTAAATTAGTAAACTCCACACCATACTACGCTCAATCCAACGGACAAGTGGAATCTTCTAATAAGATTCTAAAAAATATCATCAGAAAGATGATAGATGAAAATGCCAGAAATTGGCACGAATGTTTGAACAAGGCTGCCAGAAATTGGCACGAATGTCTGAACAAAGCCTTATGGGCTTATAGAACATCATCTCGGTCAAGTACCAAAGTTACTCCTTTCCAACTTGTTTATGGGCAGGAGGCCGTTTTGCCTATGGAAATCAACGTGCAATCGATTAGAGTGTGCTTGCAACATAAGTTGAATGATGATGAGTATGTCGAATCACTAGTTCAAAATTTATTGGGGTTAGACGAATTAAAGTTGGACGTCTTAGATAGATTGCAAGTTCAAAAACAAAGAATGGCTAAGTTTTATAATAAAAAAGTCATAGCCAAGCCTGGGTGAACTAGTTTGGAAGACGATACTCCCTTTGGATAGCAAGGATCCAAAGTACGGGAAGTGGTTGCCCAATTGGAAAGGACCATACAAAATAAATAGTGTGTTGCCCAATGGAGCGTATCACTTGGAAGATTTAGATGGCACCAAACACATGAGATTCATTAATGGCAAATATTTGAAGAAATATGTTCCTTCTTTATGGGAATGTGAACAGATAAAAGTATAATCAAAATAAGTTGAACGATTAAGGATAACAAGGTCAGAGCGAAATACGTTCAAATAAAGTCCTTTATTATCAAACGTTCATTACAAAGATGTGAAAATACAAATAATGGATGCTCTACAAACTACAATCAAAAGTAAGCTAATCTCCCGGTTGATCGCTGAGTAAGAGGGTGGACTAACCTCACACCGCATTCCTAAATGCATCACTGCAATGGTGGGATTGCCGAGTAAGAGGGTGGACTGGCCTCACCCCCTTCCTAAATGCATCACTGCAATGGAGGGCAAAGAGGCTGAGAAGCACTCTCAGCAAGCAAACTGAGAAGCACTCTCAGCAAGCAATGTGGCTCGCAAGCATCCCAAAAATTGCCTTCTATTATCGACTCTTTGTAAAGGACAAAGAGACGATGGGAGGAACTTCGACGGTAAAAAATTTGCTGCTGGCCAAAAAATATTTCCTATACCTCCCACACCAAAGGTGACATCAAGGCAAATAGTAAAATGGGTGGACTAAACAATCCATTTTTATAGAAAGACGAAGGTTTTGGATCGGATTGATTGTCAGAGTGCCAAACAATGGCAGCAAATTGGTTTCGAAGAAGAAAATGAAGATAAAGATGAAAGATGGAAAATGGAAAATGCGAAGCATCTGTGCATTTATATGGGGTGGAGATGAAGAGACATAATATGAGTAGCCACATTCTGCCTAGTAAATGAAATTAAATAGCCCAAAGTCTTGGGAAAAGTGGTGAAACTATCAAAAGAAAATGGGCAAGATTTTTAGCACAAAGCAGTTAAATACTTGAAGAATTGACGACTAAAAAACAAACGTCAAATAAATGCACAAGAAGTTAATATATATGTTCATTAATGATGAACAAAGTTACAAAGGGAAAATCAAATTACAAAAGAAAAAGGCATCATATGTCTTAATTACAGTCCACCCCACACCGAACGAATTCCCAATCCTCGTTCTGCCGAGAGGAAGTGATGTTCAATTCGGCCACGACATCATCATCAACTTCCAAGTTCTTGTATTGCTCAACCAAGGACTTAGTTCGCTCAATTCCCTAGGAGGAGTTGCGCTTTTTAGCAGCCATTCTCGCCTTGCAGTCGTCCATTTTGGCTTGAAGTTCCTTCATCTGAGCAGCCAAATTAACCATCAAAGAGTCTTCAATCATGACTTCGGAAGAGATTTCTTTCAACTCGTCCTCAGCCTTGTTGATCTCCATACGTAAAGACTCTTTCTCAGATACGGCTCGAAGATATTGAGTACTTTTAGCCTTTAGTTCAGCATTCTTGGCCAGTAAAGAAAGGACCTCGGAGTGGATACCTTCAACGTCGCTTTAAAATCGGCAAAAAGATTGAGCGACGGAAGAGTCAGTGCTTGCTCTAACTTCGCATTCAAATGCTTAAGTTTATCCTTGTGTCTGGCAGCACTAGCCCTACCAACGTCCATATCCATGAAGGATAAGTACTCAAATATCGATTGCTTGAGGAACTTCAAATCTTCCTCTGAAAAAGCAGCGGGACGATCAGATGGAGTAGGACGAGACGTCTTGACTTGCCCCCAGGAAGGGAACAAGTCTTAGATAGAACGCACAATCTTGTCAGCATCCTGCAAAGAAAATCGCCAATATTAAAGACTCTCACTACAACGAACAAGATAGAAATAAAAGTGAAGCAAAGATTACCTCATCAACAATCGTGGAAGATGGCATGTCCTCAGCCAAGTCTGCCACCAATGACTCCTCCATTCGTGAGGACTTCCCCTTGTCTGAGCGAGAAGATGTTGCCATAACGGGCAGACTCATAGGAGTATCTGCAAAATTCAAGAGCAACAAATCAGAAACTAATAGCACAAGCAAAGGTAAGGCATCAAAAAACTGAATTACCTTCTGCTTCGATGTTTGGGGGGTTGACGCCCTGGGAAGAAGGTGGCTCATCCATGGGTTGTGATGAGGATTCTGGGACTGAAGATGTCTCTTTAAGCGTAGTCCCCTCATTAACCGGTTTGGATGAAGCAGCCTTAGCGGAGGATGATGGAGCAGGAGCTGTCGATGCCAAAACCTTTGAAGGAGAGGCTGAACTTTTCTGAGAAGTCCAAAAAATCATCAGCACATAGAAAAGTTTCAAGTATGGAAAAGTATGCTTGTGAGTAAACCAATTTAATTACCTTTCTCCTGACGATAAGAGGGGTATCATCAACATCATCCTCCAGAATGGGAGCTGCTGAGGCTGGCCGTTTGCGGCTTGGGGCACTCTTGGCTGTAATAGGCTTGGCAGGGAGAGAAGAAGATGGACGAGCAGACTGTTTAGCACGACGAGGATGAGAAGGACTCCGGATGGACAAAGGAGTGACTAAAACAGGAGGAGGGGAAGAAATGCTCGGCTGGTCTAGTGAATGAAAGGCACGATTGGCATCAGCCGCAAATAATCTGCGCTTCACTGACGGCCAGAGCTGTTCAAAAAGAGGATGGATGGCGTGGCTAGAATTGAAAAGGGCTAACGAAAAATAGCTGGTTAAAAGAAGATTGCGAGCATTTATAGCCTCTGCCTCCGCTTTATTAATAATATGAAAACGGTCAATTAAGTTCCTTGAATAGCAAAGAAGAACATGCCAAGTTTGGCCGAAACCAAGCTAGCGAGCAAAAAATTGGGGAGCATAAATTTCTACCCCTACCTTGGCATTAGTCCCAATTAAAATATCATGAAATAGCTCTCTCCCGGTTAAAAACTGGATCCAAATGAGCAGGGAGATGCTCGCGTTGTCTATAGTGGAGAGGGGATATACATAGTTTGGAGTCAAAAAAGGAGGAAAATGAAAAAAAGGAAGAGATTGAATCCAAAGAATAAAAGAATGAAAAAATGTCCCTTCTGGACATATTTACAGGAGCTAAGGGCTCCATGGCTAGTCCATAACAGCTAGCAGACGAGCGAGAAATTGATGGAGCACCAAGCAATGCAAAATAGGATCTCAACCACAGTTGAGTGAACCAAAGAGGTCCACTACCAATGGGAGATGCACCATTCTTCAATTGAGTTTGAA
>NW_019227948.1:35098-56055 GCF_002742605.1 Olea europaea var. sylvestris
AAATCGTGGGAGAGACGCGAAAAATTTGAGGCGTGATTTAATGGTGCAGTGAAATGGCGTGTTTGGGGGTTATAAGGGTTTGCAAAACGACGCACATTTTCAAGTTATGGAAGAAAACAATTATTGAAATTCTTGAAAATCTCGAATGTTGCTGAAAACACAAAGTGAATATGACAAAATTTAATAATTATTAATTCTGCCATATTGGGGGGTAATTGTTGACACATAAAAATTCAGCCCAAATCGAACGGCTCAAGGAATGAAGCCCAATTGGAGGATCCCCAAATCAGATAGCGCAAAGAACGAAGCCCAATCAAACAATTCAAGATGAAGGCCCAAATAGGGAGACCCGAGAACGCGGTAACGCCATTGCCCAAGTTTGCAAGTCGCCCAGAATCTGAGCGAATGGAGTGCCATGCAGTCGCCCAGAGCTGTTACTCTATTCTCGCCCAAGCCTTCAAGTCGCCCAAAGTCTTAACAAAAGCGTTGTGGTTATCAAGAAGTGCAGTTATCAAAGCAATTATTAAAGCAGCCATATCACGTTCCACGATTCAAGGAATTCAATCGAAAACGGTTGAACGACGAAGAGTAATGGCAGCAGTTAAAAAATGCAGTTTTCATGATAAGCTGGCCATTATGAGGAAAGTGGGCAGTTGCAGAACGATGAAGCAGTTTTTAGGCGGTTGATCACAAAAAAGATCATCCATGGAGTATAAAAGGAAGAAAAGACATAGAGCAAAAGACGGAATAAAAAACTCTCGAATAGAGAACATGTAATTTTAATTTCCTTAGTTTAAGACTTAAAGCCTTTTTTCAGTAACTCGTGTGCTTGCGCCCCTTGGAGGCATTTTGTTTTTTATTTCCAATTGTAAAGTCATCACCAATAAAAGAACACCCCTTTTTGGGACTTTATCTCAAGAGGTTTGTCCCTTACACAATCGTCTAATCGCTTTTAATTGTTAGCGACTAACCCACGCGAAACAGAAACTGAAAAGAGGATCTTTTATGTGACATTTTCGATGAAAATTTTAGATAGAAATCGCAGCAAGTTGAAGGTTGAGGATTGAAATGACCTGTTTGATTACAACATTTTTCATGGAAAATATCAAATCCAAGGAAAATAATTTCCACTTTGACTGTTTGATTCGCATGTGGAAATAGAATTCGAATTCTTTTGTACAACCATTTTAAGCACATTTTTGGCCAATTCCATGGAAAATGAATTCTTATGGGTATGGTAGTTTTTTGTTTTCCAACTTAGGTGGAATTCTTTTTCCTTTTCCTTTTCCTCCTTCGCAATCAAACGGCTCAAATTATTATTTGGTTAATACCATTTTTAAAATAATTATAATTATCTATCAAAAAAATAAAAATTATAATAATAAACATGCATATTTTGAACCGGGTTACATGGGCCCATGTAGGAATAAGAAAACTAAGGGTGAATTTGGTTTGTTATTTTCAGTTTTCAATTTTGCAAAACATTGAAAACGTATTTGATCTGATATTTTCGAAAATACATTCTCAAAAACAAGGATAATTTTATAATATAAAACTCAAAATGTTTTTTTTGACGTTTTGGATATTTTCAGCGAAAATTATGAACACTCAGAACTTGAAAAACAAGTGTTTAAATAAAATTTTAATATAAAATTCTAACCAATGAAATTTTAAGATTTTAAAAAAATTTTAATTCAAAAAATTTTAAAAATAAAGTTTAAATAACATTTTAATATAAAATTCTAACCAATGAAATTTTAAGATTTTAAAAAAAATTTAATTCAAAAAATTTTAAAAATAAAATTGATAAATTTTAAACTTAAAAATTAAAATTAAAATTCTAAAAAATCTAGAAAATAAAATTTCTAAAAAAATAAAAATAGTTCAACTTCTTAAAGATTATTTACATAAAAAAAATTTTAAAAAAATGCTTAATAAGCATAGAAAAAATATTCTCTATCCATGCCATTAATTTTATTTTTATTTTCCTTTACTTTTGTAGTGAGAAAAAAAAATTCTAAAATTCCCCAACTTTATAATGTATATATTATTCTATATATTAATATGAAATTGTTCCATTTTTACTGAATAAAAAAATTGGAATAAAATGTTATAAAATAATTTTTCAAAATTTCAAATCAAACGTGTTTTCTAATTTTGTCTTGAGAAATGATTTTTCGAAATGATAAACTAAAAGGATTTCTATTAATTTTAAAATAGACGCTCAAAACAAAAAATTCGAAAATGAATACAAAACTGAAACACAAACCAAACGAGCCCAAAGATATTAGGTTCTCTTGAAGGGGAACTTTTATGGCTACGTATAGAAAATTTATTCTTAAGCAATTAACAAAACTACACCCAAAATAATGTTACATAGTATTTTATTATTGGATAGTATAAAACAAAGTCAATTTTTTCATCCAATCATTTACTGTCACATGTAATTATGTTAATTTTTTTGTCAAAGCCTTCTGATAAAGTAGCTGGAAGAAGATTTTTTTTTTTTTTAAAGCTCTTTTTGCCAATTACTTTTAATTGTTTTGTGATTTACTTGTTCATTGCAAATAGATTTAGCATTTTTTATTTAATTTTCTCATTATCATTCGTCTAGTAGCTTTCTCTTTTTTCTTTTGTTTATCTAAATATGAGGGAAAATTCATTATTTTATGAGAATTTTATGGTAAAAATGAACGAAATGGTGTGATTTTGCAATTAAATGAAAAGTTAGGATTTCTAATGCTAAAAAAAAAAAAGATTGAGAACATATTTTTATCAATTTGTAAAGATTGGGGACAAAGTGTGCAAATTTCCCAATAATAATAATAATAATAAATTACAGTCGAGGTACCAAACCTTTCGTTTATTAGCAGACTTTGCTCAAATCTTTCATTTGTGTCACTGGAGGTACCAAACCTTTTAAAAATTCGCACCCGAAGTCCAAATGGATGTAAAGTTGACCAATAAAATTAAACATTGACCAATTGAAATAGGTAAAAAGGTAAAAATTACTTAACCCTATAATAAAACAATTAAAATAAATAACTAAAACATAAAAAAAAAATAATATTCATCTCCTTCTTCACCCACCCCACCCCACCTTTCGTTTATTAGCAGACTTTGCTCAAATCTTTCATTTGTGTCACTGGAGGTACCAAACCTTTTAAAAATTCGCACCCGAAGTCCAAATGGATGTAAAGTTGACCAATAAAATTAAACATTGACCAATTGAAATAGGTAAAAAGGTAAAAATTACTTAACCCTATAATAAAACAATTAAAATAAATAACTAAAACATAAAAAAAAAATAATATTCATCTCCTTCTTCACCCACCCCACCCCACCCCCATCCCCACCCCTTTTACCGTGCTTTCCACAAGTTTGAGGGTGTAAGAGGGAGGAGGACCGGTCGCAACTTCCGGAGTTGAAGTCGGAGAGGCAGTTTGAGGGTGTAAGAGGGTACATTAGCCGGAGTTCAAGGCCACCGGGATCGCTACCCAGAAATTCGACGTTTACGGATTTGAGGTTGTGATTCTTGAATTACTAACTGGGCAGGAGCCAGTGGGGTAGGGTGCGATGGGGTGGGGAGGTTGAAGAAGAAGGCGACTGTTTAATTTCTGTTTTTTGTTTTGGATGGGGCGGGGTAGGGTGGCTTGCGAGTGGAGGTGGGGTGGGTGAAGAAGAAGATGAATAGTAATTTTTTTTTTTTTTTTTATGTTTTAGTTATTTATTTTAATTGTTTTATTATAGGGTTAAGTAACTTTTACTTTTTTACCCTTTTCAATTGGTCAAAATTGGTCAAAATTGGTCAATATTTAATTTTATTGGTCAACTAACAGTCAAATGGACGGTTTCCATCCATTTGGATTTCGGGTGTGGATTTTTGAAGGATTTGATAGCTCCAGCGGCACAAATGAAAGGTTTGGGCAAATTCTGCCAATAAGCGAAAGGTTTGGTACCTCGACTGTAATTTTTCCTAATAATAATAATAATAATAATAGATGTTTAGTAAAATTGGATATTGTATCATAATTAATGTACCTGGCATCACTCGAAGAAAGATTTTTATTAAGTACACGTTAATGAAATCCAAGCCGATAGACCTTCTATCAAGGAATTTGAGCTTTATTATTTCAGAAAAATTCATAGGGTAATTGGCACAAAACATCCCTACCTTTCAAGTCTATTGTGGAAAACGTCAATACCTTTCATTTTTTGGCATCTTTGCCCTCATATCAACATTTCTTTGCGCTGGACATCCTTCCGTCCTCATTCCGTCAATTACTCCATTAATTAAATATAAAAATGCATTTTTCTTTCAATAAATAAGGGTAAAATTGTCCTCACCCATTTCACCCCTTTATTCAACGCTTTCAATAAACAAGGGTAAAATGGAGCAACAGCTGAAGAAAGCTAAGATTGCTCAAAGGTGTAAAATGGAAAATGAGAAAGCAACACGGGAATCAGAGGTTTGCTTTTTCTCTCTACTTCAATTTATCGTCATCTTGTATGACTTTTAGAATTTTAAAAGCATGTAACATCAACTTTGTAGGTAGAGGCAATTAGAAAAATATTTGGTCAAGATTCCAGTAGGAAGAAGGGAGAAGATAAAGTGAAGAAGCACCAGGAGTTGGCATTGGTACTGTGTTTCTTCCCGAGCCCTCTATTTAAGTATTGTTATGAAGCTAACTACTAATAATTCTTTTTTTCTTTTTTGGAACAACAAATACAGGGGAAGGCGGCCAATGCTCAAATGCTAGCATCAAGCACCATTAAATGGGACATGGGCCCTCTTGGGACCACTGTCACTTTCTTGAAAGATATGGGTTTTCCCAAAATCAGTCGCGAATTGTTTTGTGTATAAACAAGAGGAAAATAGAAGAAAACAGAAATTTTCTCGTCAAAATTTTGAAAGGTTGGGACGTTATTCGCAAATTTTTTAAAAAGGTAGGGACGTTTCTCACCAATACATTTTAAAGGTAGAGATATTTTCAAAGAAATTATAACAATGTAGGTACTATTATTACAAGATTAATTCAATTCTTCGAAGAATTGAATAGGACCAGTTCATCTTCTCCATTGAGCTAAAATGAGCCATTCACCATTAAAATGTAATACATACGTCACAGCACCCATTTCCACTCGTTCTTCTCAATTTACCTAGTGGGTTTCACCCTTAATAAGCATTTACTGGAAGTGAACATCTAGCATTAATCTTTATAAATTGACCACCCATTTAATATGTATTTCTAAATTTCTCCAGTAACACAAGATGACAACAACAGTAGTTGTAGAATTGTGAAATATAATGTGTTCACGATATGAAAGGTAGGGACGTTTTGTGCCAATTACCCAAATTCATATATGGTCGTCAATAATAAAATATTTCACAAAATTTCACTTTCTTTTCTAAATCAATTATCACAATTCTGAAAATATTCATACGTGACCGAAATTCAAAGCTACTGGAATTGTGGTTGCCATTAATTCTGAGTGCAAAAGAAATGATAAACTGAAAAAAAAAAATGTATCTTGCTAGAAACATCATTTAGAGTCAGATTTTCGTACAAAACCTTCAATAATGTCGTCATCTATAATGTAAATTGCATTTAATATCGATTTGTGATGTATCCTGATATTGAATTGAATCTGTTGACCCCAGAATATGTTGCCAACAGATATCGAATCCACCCGCGCACACTTAAGCCTGGTCCAACACGCTAATGCACATGGACGGTCTAGAACTAGTAGTAAAAAGGGGGCGTGGGAGCGGCTCAAAGGCGCGGGACGAGAACGTTCGGAATCCGACGAGATGTTTGCATAACGATGATACAATAATTACCAATCGATGTTTGTAGAATGCGTCTATGTTGGAAGAGAGTAAAATGTAAAGAATGTTGTATTTCTTCTTGTGTTGAATCTTGCATTACCCTTATAAGAAATGCATGGGGAAACAGTTATAGTATTACAACTTAGATCGTGGCCCTTGGTCGGAAGTACACGTGGCCTCATCTCATAAGTCTACATGACAAATTATAGGTATCGCATTTGACTTCCTATTCTGCTACACATTTATTAATTGGCGGCTCCGCCACTATATTGACAAGACAAGACTCTTGTACTCTATGATGGGTGTCCCATCAATCAACTAGGAAGAATCCTTGTGTAAGACCGGATTTTTGGAGAGGAGTGCTGTTAAGTCTCAAGACCTCAAAGTGATGGCCCTCAAAGTGAAGGGTCTCGGCTAGAACACCACTTTGGCATATTTAATTGGGCCACGTCATGGGCGTTGCAATAGTATGCTAGTATACTCCTATTGGCCTGGGGCCTCGGATAAGATGCCACGTGGTTCGGCAGAAGTAGGGCATGGTCCACAGTGGATCGGCCAAGTACAAGTGTGTCAATACGTAACAGAATCATCATATTTCATATAATGGAACATCATTTATTTATTGTACGAATGATGTATCCCAATATTGAATTGAATCATCATATTTAAGAGAATCGAGCATCATTCATTTTTGGTACTAAGTATTATGACATATGAAATAGATTGTAAAATTTATTCATTGCTCGTGTGGAAACTGTATTCGACATAAATTTTGATTTTTAATATTTGGAACTAAAATCAAGTTAGGGAATAAATCTTGGTCGTGAGTAAATGAAAACATCTCACTTCCCTTCTCATCATCCTCTGTGAAAAACAAATTTTTGATAAAAGCGACATTAGAATTTGTATATGTGCAATTCTAAATTTTATCTTGTTTTTCTTTCATCTAATAACCACATCCAATATCCATGCATCTGTCGTATCGTTCACATAACCCTATGTTTGTGTATATGCTAGAATAATTTTATCGTTTGTATGTTTGCATGTGTGTTAATTCAACAAATTTCGCTCATAGCCATGCAATTTGACTTCTGTATATTGACACAGATTCCATGGCGATTGTAATCGTTATTAGTTATATCTTACAAATAAAAAAGGAAAAACATATTGCGCATATAAATCAGATGGCTACAAGCAAAATGTTGAACCTGAAATGTGGTAATGTTCAGCACCTGTTTGTGAAAAAAAAAAAAAAAAAAAATTCAACAAACCAACTACACATGATATATTAATGAAAGTTGCTGATGATTCCAGATTGATGAGTTAACAAAACTACTTAGATGAACATCAATTACAATGACACTAAAATAGACAACCATCCATCCATAACGTCACAAAGTAAAAGTCATATTTTACCGATCTTTTTCAATCAAAATAATGTCGTGCGTGTACAATTGTAATATGTTTGAACAAAATGATAGAAATAGATACGACCAAACTTAGATATGAAAAACTAGGCCTTGCTCACCTTCTTCCTCTTCCTTTCCCTCCTTATGCTTCGTGGAACCAAGTCAGAGTTCGTATTATACCTTTCAAAACAATTTTTGACATCCATGTTTGTAAAGTTGGGCAGCTAATTAGCTTCTTGATCTCTTTGGATTGATGGGTTTCTGCCATGGAATGCACTTTTTAGTTTATGATGAATTCAACATACTTGCCCCCATTATTTCAAATTTTAATGAGTGTTTGGAAAATGGGTGGTTTTTAAAGAAGAAAAAAAATTAGTTTACATGTAATATTATTTTATGAAAAATTTTGTGATTGAAAATGGGATAGAAAATAAAAATTAATTTAATGGGGACAAAACGAAAGCTAATCACATATAACTCACAATCACAACTGAAGTGAATGGGAAAAAGTTATAAGCTGCAGGGTATTAAGTCAAGCGCATGAATATAACTAACGGATAAACATGTAATGGTCGAGAAAATAATACACACCTGATAAGTATCAAATATGATGAGTGCAATTTTCAAACCATATCAAAGACATAAGCAACTAATTTAGCTAATGTTGACTCATTTTCGGTTGGGACCACGTGGACAACCGAAGCTAGACCTACTTGCGTGCACATGAGCCAATTCCGGCGTATCAACGATCAAGAACTCTACTCAATGGAGCGTAGGAGCAGCTCATTGACACGAGAATGTGGAATTCGGATTTTGGCTAGGTATATTGAGAAAGATCGCACAATAATGAACGATCACAAATGATTATATTAAAGAGAGAAGGCAAAATGATAGATAAGAATATTTTGTATTGCATTTAATAATAGCTTGTATTCAAAATTTCATTAGTCTTTAAGTGTTATATGGGGGAGTATTTATAATAGTGCAAGTGAAACGATGGCCCTCAGATGGACATGCATGCGGTCTCATCTCCTTAATTCAAACATTTTATCCTAGTCATCACCTTGACTTTCCTAACTTGTGGCGTATTTAATGCTCTTACACATAGCAGACACCCTATTGAAAAGAAAAGATACTTACACTCGTTACAAATGTCACATCAATCATTCCAAAGAGACCTTATGTATCAATTCAAAATCTCATCGTGCTACCGAGCCTCGGATTCGACATTGTGAAGCTCCTCAAACTTCAGTTTGTGAGGCCTCTTCACTGTGACACCTCCACTTCGACCGAAAAATATGGAGACGGGCCTCGGTATTGGCCTCGCCAACTATGCTAGATGCTTTGGCGTTGGTGGGTCCACAACTGCAGTAGGTCGGCCACGTGAAGCCGCCACATGTGGCGCGACGTAATAGCTGAAACGTGAAATCTAATATTTTCACCTTGGCTCTTTAGTCCTTGAGGTGTAAGAAAGAGGGGTATTTAGCAAAAGAGGTAGGCAAGAATGATGTCTATGACTCGTTAGTCTGTGCTTCTTTTTACCATGATTTGTTGGATGCCTAGAATTTGTACTTCAACCTTGATATGAAAATATACTAGTATTATGAGTTCGGCCGTGCTTCACGTACAGAGGAGAGCCTTGCGGACCTTTTTCAGAATACACACATATATGGGGCCTGCATAATTTTTTTTTCATGTGGGACCCCTGCACAGCAAGAGGCCCTGTAAAACATCTGTGAGTAAATTTATGTACACTGGGCATTTCTGTTATGAGTTTTCAGAAGGCGATTCTTGGATGAATTGCAAACCCATAGTTTTACATTAACAATATCAAATCCCAAGAATCACCCAATTTTCTGAAAATTTCCTCTTATTACGGAAATTTTAAAATTTCCAAGAAATAAGGTATTGTGAATATCTAGTTTAGAAGATATTGATTTTGAATATGGATTAAAGTTTACTTGAAACGAAACATAGAAGGGTGATGATTTTTGGCGATTACGGTGAGTGATTGATTTGGGGGTGGAGTAATAGAATACAATTTGGAGATTTTTTGGTATCAATTAGTGAGGTTTTTTGGAAGGCGTGAAATACGATGCCAATTCCAACAGATTTCCTATATGCAGTTTGTTTTTTATTTTTACTTTTCATTTGTACTTGAATATTGTCGTATATATGATAATAAAAATGTTGATACGTAAATTTTAAACAACTTTTTAAAACTGAGTAACTTATGTAATTTCCTCTTATTATCTTATCAGTACCTTCAATAATCACTGGACTAATTCAGACTCTTAACAATACCTTTATAGGGGCTCAATTTAGATGTGTTAAGTTTTACATGTCAGCCCGGTACAGAGCGGTCCTGCCCAAGATCGTGAGGCCCATAATCCGGTCGATTCTTTTCTCCAAACCTAACGTTCGAATTCTGGCAGAGGATTCAAAGTTAATTATCTTTTTTAAGTAAGGTATGTTTTCAATACAAGAAATAATGATAGCCAACCGCATGACCCACCAAATACCATGGTAAGTTGTCCAGTAACTTTCTTGAAATTTAATAAAGCAAAAGATGCATTTACTATTTTTTATTTGTTTAATGGAATTTATATCACATCAATTGCATTGCAATAAAAGCATAAAAAGTATCAAAATATTTATCATGTCACAGTTTTGCCTTCATTTACATGTTTTGAGGGGTAACACTCAATTTTACAAATGTTAGTTAAAGATTAAAAAGAGAGAGAGAGAGTTCATTCAATGTATAAGTCTAAAAGGTGATGTTAAGATAATTAAGCATTTAAAGTGGTAAGAAATAAAAATGACTCCGAGAAACTTTGTGAGATTTGCATTGTTACGTTTCGTTTACTTGAGTTGTTAAAATTGTGTATATAGTACGTGACGAAAAAAATCGACAGAAATTATTATTATACTCCATTTTCAATTAACGGTGTGTGATATTGTTAAGACTCAATTGATCTCATAAAATTTGTGATGAAATGTCGATAACAATTATGGATCAAATGAAATATATGATAAAGATGAAATTTGATCAGCTTTTTACCAAATAAGCATTGAGAATCGCGACTCTTTAATAGACACGGTGAATGAAATTCTTGAGTTGAAATTCAAGTACCACGAGAATGGAAATTAAAGTACTTAATAATGCAAAAATTGGAGGCCTTGCAATGCAAATTCCCCAATATACTTGGTGAGAATAAAAATAGAAAACCAAAGGTTGTCATTCATTAGATACCCACTCCTCATTTTCTTGAGAATCTCATTCATCTCCTCCAAACTTTGAATCTGACAGCCTCTCTCTCCCCAAATGTGATGTGAGTGAAAAAGCGTGCAAGAACACAATGCAACTTTACGTTTAAAATAAATAAATAAAAATCAAAGCACCACAAAGTGAAGGTGCTTCAATTTGCAACTTTACGTTTAGAATAGAAAAAATAAAAATAAAAAAAATAAATAATAATCCCACAAAGCGAAGGTGCTTCAATTGCCCTTAAAAAGGGGAAGCACAAACATGCATATAATTTTCCCTTTTCCCCTTTCTCAATTTTGATCCCAACAACACGCATTAACTCTAAAAATCTAATCTTATCTCGTCCAATGCAATGTGTATTGTGACTTGTGACCCACTACTCTACTTTCCTCACACCTTTTCGCTTTACTTTACTTTTTTGCTCTTTAGACTTGGGAAATGGTAAAAGGGAACTTGTACTCTATGTGGTTGGGTTAGGTGCTTAGGTTGGATTTAATTGATGACAGCAATAATAGAGATTATTAAAATATCAGTGAACTCGTATTGAGGAATTCACACATCCGATTGGGATTACGAAATTTCATCATTTTTCACTAAACTAAATGGACCAAATTGAGTCCAAAATGCTAGGAATTTTATTTGAGAAAAGAAATTTCGATATTATACTTTTCTACATCCAGATGCATATACAGTCGAGCATTGTCTATGTTGTTGGTATATTTTCTCTCGATATGTTATATTCAACTAAGAAAATGAATCATGTGAAAATAGAAGTCCTCTTTGACGTTAATATTAATTAATTATGCAACTTTTTAGCATCATACTAGGGATACCGTAGCTTGATTGGATCAATCAAGTTGCTTAAATTATGCAACTTTGTAGCTTGAATGCATAGATATCAAAACAGGTGGGTCTGATCGAATTAACAAACTAGGGGCTTGAGGCCTTGGTTTGAGGATCAGGACTTGAACCAGTCTACACACAAGTCAAGTCAACTTGCGCAACGAAATTTTCCACTAGTGTTTTGATTGGGCTATTATTTTAATAGACACATTATTATGGGACGATTAATAATTAAAAACATATTTGAGAAATGATTATAAACAGTTTAAATCATAAATGAGCAGAAATAAGATATTGATAAATTGATAATGCTTGTGAATCTCTCGAAATGTGTAGATAATTTTTATTTATTTTAAAATGTGTATAATTTGATGACATGAAGAGCACAACATTTTTGCCATAAATCAATTCATTTAAGAACAAGATCAAAATAAATTCTTGCCTAAGCATATAAAAGCTTTGGATACCAAAGCAAACTCACAAGATCTTTACCTAATATTGTATTACGTATTAGATAAGATACAACATGGGTTTGTGAATTTTAATGACTAATACTTTATAACAAGTTGATTAATAATGCAAAACCCATGCCACCCTCCTCGAACTAATCCATATGATGGAACCTTAATTATTAAAATCACTTTGTTTTTGGATACTAATTAACACACTGTTCTATTTGTCTCCTTAATTGCAGCTAATTTGTCTGAACGGAACATTAAATTATAAATTTTACATCAAAATCTTCAGTGCTGCACCGGCAGATATTAGTAATTAGACTGAAAATTACCTAGAAAGAATCACTTATATTATATTACTAATGTTCGCCTTTTGTCTACGTCTTTTTTACGAAGTTAGGCAAGAAAAAAGAATCGTCTTATTTATATTTCAACGTATCGAATATATTTAAGAGGGACGAACGGTAATTTTTTTTTTTTTAAACATATGACGATAATATCGAAGTGTGACAGCGCAGTTGAAGGGGACTGAGTGAGGTGCCTGTTTTCAAGATGCTTTAAAATTGATGTACAAACAAACAAAGCATACAACACACACAAACACACCAAATTATGGTGTCTACATGCTTTTCTCTTACCCAAATTGATGGTATTATTGGAGCATAGACAAGCAAGCATCGGTTTCATACATAAAATTGATACACTCACCGAATTTACTCTATTTTTATAATTTTTATTTTTATTATTATTTATTCTTACTTTGTACTAGTTACATATTTTACTAGAAAGCGACGTAAAAATATATGGTAAATAAAATATGATGAGAGAATTGTTAATGCCTAAAGATTTTATTATAAATAGAAAGTGCTCATTTGATAAGACTTTTAACAAAGTTAAAAATTACTTTTGAATATTTTTTTGTAATTTATGAAAGTGAAATAAAAGTGTCTAAATAGAGAGAAAAAGATGATTCAATATCAAATTTAAAAAAAAAAAAATTGTCGAACAAGGTGAAATGAAATAACTTCGATGACTATTAATTATTTAACCCTAAACTTAAAAAATAAAATAAAAATAATAAAATTGAATAAAACTGTGCTATGAATAAGTGAAAACAACTTGAACCTTTTTTCATCTTTTTATAATTTTTATTGTCTCTAGATTAATTTTCTTTTTCTTGAAAATCAAGAGTTGAATTTTGATTCATAATTAAGTTATGTGTTTACCTAATGTACCATTCTTCTTAAATTAAATAGACCAAAATGCAAATAAATATTAAATATGACTTGACTGTTTTAAAAAAACTTCGAAAATTTATTGGACATTTATGACAAAATTTAGGTATTATTTTGCTTTCAAGTTACAACTAAAAGTTAATAAAATGTTGAAGAAATTCAAACCTGTGCCGTTTGGAAAGGGGTGAGCGTTTCTCATTTATTAATCACAGGAAATTGAAATCTCAGCTGCCACGTCGGGCTGGCTAACCTATTTTCTACGTTTGACTCCTCATGGCCCCATCCCTTTCCCACGTGCCAAGCTGGAATCTTCCTGGCACTTGAGTCTTGGCCACGTATTCCCATACAAGTAAGGAAGGACCCTTATTTTGTGTAAATTTAATACAATAAAAACATAATAATAATAAAAAAAATCTATATATTATTATACTTTATACATAAATTTTCCACATTTCCCTCAAAATATGAGCGTGTACCGAAGTGTCACGGTTATATTGCTATTGTCATACTTTCATTGACGATAAATAATGCTATAACTGTAGTAATTATTTTCGCCAATCATCAAATATCAAGAATCCAAAAAACTTAATATAGAGTAAGATTAATCCAATACAATTTAAATAAAAGAAGTCGAAATTTTGTTGCATTGTAGGTCTTAAAACTATTGTCAGAAAAAAGGTGGTCATCGCCCTTTCATAGAATTCCATCTTTTGACTTAGGTTTTATTTTCAACTTGTTCAATACCTAAAATAATAATGCTATTTATAGTCGTTCACTACAGCAGTCGCCTTACGTGACATACACATGGCATGTGATTATTTGATACATTAATTAATAAAAAAACTAGCACATTAATGTATCAAATAATCACCTGTCATATGTATGTCACGTAGGACGACTGTTGCAGTGAACGACTACGAATAGCATTACTCTACCTAAAAACTTGAAGTGAAACGTGTTCTATGTGAGCTTTGTAATATTTCTACAAGAATTAGCCATGTGTCGTTTGGAAAAAATTTAATTTTTGTTTAATTAATTTTGATTAAAGTTAGTGAAATATATGATTGAAAAATTGATGAGCTTAGTGTTCTCGTAAAATGAAAAAGGAAAAACGAATTTTCAATCAAACATGAGTTGAGTAAAATTCAAAAACCAACCTATTTTCTCCTAAAGTTAAGAACTGACTTGCTATTGGAGCAATAGCTTGAGACCATTATGGCTAATATATATATTTACATCCACCATAAAAAAATTCCGTAAATATTTGCTTGTTATCAAATTTATATCCCAACTTTTTAATGGCATTTTTATTCTCATATTGACACAATTTGTTCGTGACGACGATATCTGTCCAAAAATTTTGCTAAAATTGAACAAAAAGACATATTTAGTTCTTGTATTTTTAAATAAGTCAAACAATACAAAATAAAGAATAAATATTTTTCCTTTATTTTTAAATACACTGAAAACATTTTTTGACCAAAAAAAAATGCTAATTAATTAATGAAAGATTAAAAATAATAATATGTTGTGGAAAATTTAAAAAATATATAAATATGAAAATGAATAAAGTCTAACAATCTTAAATGAAATTGAAATGTAGTCTATTTTGGAAAAGGATGGCGTGAATATAAGCTTATTACTTACTGAAAGATAAGACAAAACTCTGTATCATTCCGAAATAGCCCCTGCAGTTCAGCTGAAACGATCCACATCGTATTCCATAGTAACTCAAAAATAAGGGCCTTTCTGGTAACTAACCCAACCCACCCCACGCACCGAACAAACCAAACAAACAAATTTCACAATCTTTCTTACTCCCTTTATATACTGCACGGCAAAACCAACATCTATTTATTAACTTTATTTTTTCTGCATTGCATGGCCTTTTGTTCATTTCCTCCCGTCTTATTGTTCTTTTCTCCACCTTTCACTCACCGTTCATAACCCTCTCTCTATCCACAAACCAAAATAACCAAACACATAGACGGAGAGATAAAGCTCCGCACGCATATAGTGTGATTTGACAAAGAGATCCAAGAAATTACGTAGATACTAATGGCTGTTGAATCTCGCCATCTCAATCTATTTCCTCCACAGATTCTCAGCAATAGGTATGTTTTCATTCTTGATTTTCAGTTTTCAAGTCTGTCGAATCATTGATTGATGTGAAATTTACAGGATTGGATATGAATTTATGTTTTCGAATGAATGCAGTGAAACGGTGATGAATAGTATGGAAGGCATTGGCAATGTAAATATGTATGGAACTCCTTTTGGATATGGAGCCGTGACGCCACTATTGGGGACAAAGACGGCGACGGATAATATTATGCCGATGTTCAATTCGGCGATTACAGATTCTATTCCGGCGAAGACAGCTCCGATGAAATCCGAGAGTGGTCTCAGTTATGCTGTTCCGGTATCGAGAAAGCGATCGAGTGATGCAATGAATCCTCTTCTTTCTTCATTTCCTGGCGTTCAGAATCAGAATGCAAATTACCGTTGCGGTTCTTTCACTTTTCTCGGCGAAGATATTTCGATTCAGATCCAACAACAACAATTAGAAATCGATCGCTTCATTGCTCATCAGGTAAGATGTTTAATATCGCGATGTATTTTTTCCTATCGTAATCTGTTCCGTTACATATTATACAAATTTGCGATTAACTCGATCATTTGTAACAGACTGAGAAAGTAAGGATGGAAATGGAAGATAGACGAAAGAGATATTCGCGGAGGATCGTGGCAGCTGTTGAAGGCAACATAATGAAGAAACTGAAAGCAAAAGAAGATGAAATTGAAAAAATTGGAAAATTAAACTGGGCCTTGGAGGGGAGAGTGAAGTCCCTGTGCGTAGAGAATCAGATATGGAGAGATTTGGCACAAACAAATGAAGCCACAGTAAACACTTTGAGATGCAATCTCGAGCAAGTTCTAGCTCAAGTCCAAGGCGATCGAAACCAGCGCCACCGCGCCGACGAGGAATTAGCCAACGACGCTCAATCGTGCTGCGGCAGCAACTTCGAAGAAATCGAGCGGCAAACATTAGCAGAGTGCACAGAAACCAATGCGCACTGCACCAATTGCAATAATAACGGGTGTAATTGTACTGGCAATAGTGGGGACAATAGAGGATGGAAGAGCTGCAGTTACAGTAATAGTAACAGGAACAGATTGTGCAGGAGCTGTGGAAAAGTGGAGTCATCTGTGTTGCTTTTGCCTTGCAGACATCTCTGCCTCTGTACTTTTTGCGGGTCATCTCTCAGTACTTGTCCCATCTGTAACTCCATCAAAACCGCTAGTCTTAATGTAGACATGTCCTCTTGAAATTCTGTTAATCCCTTCATAAATCGAAAAAAAATCATCGAAGTTGCATAAATTCTTGTTAATTGAACCTTGTTAATTATCACTTCGATTAGTAGTATTACTGAACGTTGAGTTGTGTTGTTTGTGGGTACATGGCCGGCGCATGTTAGCGGGTCGTGGATGGGACGTGGAACAGCGCGGTGATATGCGCGCAAATGTCGCTGTTGTTTGCACAGAAACACCAACCTCGTGTGTTGTGCCAAACTGCATAAATTCATTGCACGGCAGAGGAGAGGGAGTGTGTGCCGACACGCGATGTGGTGGTTTGTAGAGTCCCACCAAAAAAGAGGACAAAAGTACGGAAAATCTATGCCTTATTTTCTGCCCCCTTTTGCGTATATATAATAGACGGTGCCCTTATTACGATGTTATTTTACAATCGCTTATTATCGTATTCGTCTACATAACATACATATAATTATTGATAATTTAATACATAAAGTAATAAAAAATTATCGTATTAATGCATCAAATCATTAATCCTCATATATATATCACATAAGATTACTATAATATGGAGGGACCGTAAATAACATTGAGTGTTTCAAGAAAAGAAAGTCAGTTATAAAATTAGGAGTTCGTTAGCTCGGTCAGGTATGGTGGGCGTGTAGGTTTACCTAGCCCTGTTTAGTCCTCATCCTATTTAATTTTTTTTCTCAAGTTTTTTTAAGGATTAAATTCATCTATGACCACCTAATTTCATACTTAAACATTACATTGATCACTTCATTTGATTTTATTTCATAATGATCACCCAATTTCATACTTAGTATAACATTGATCACCCACTTTGATTTAATTTTACCATGGTTATCCAATTTCATACATAATTCCAATTAAGCCACCCGATAACTTTATTTAACACAATCAAATTGGATGGTCTATGCGACACTGAGGATGAAATTGGGTGACTATAATGAAACAAAATCAAATTGGAAGGCCAATATGAGTTGGGTTGCCATTGGTAGATTTAGTTTCTAATTTTCAATCATGTATTGTACCTTTGTTTAATCCTCATTATTTTCAAAATACATTTTTCTCTCTTTTTTGAATCATATATTGTTCAATGTAATAATATTACACGCAAATTCAAACTTTTTCTTAATTTTAACTACACATTATTCATCAATTTACTATTTTAAAATATATTTTTAGCCAAATAATGGGGTTCAAATAAGGGCTGTATGAGATTTATAATTTTTTTTATTAACTTTTAAATTTAAATTTTATCAATTTTTATTAAAATCTATTAAAAATTTGAATTAAATTAGGTGGGACTTCAATTATAAGCATATTGCTTACCACCGAGTATTGGACGATACAAGATATATCCCTTGTTTAAGCCCCATTTTTTCTAAAAAAAAAAAATGTATTTTTAAATAATATTTTGACATCATTTCAACCACATATTTTTTAATAAAATAATATTACATGTAAATTAAAAAAAAAATTTATTTTTTAACTACACATTTTTCATCAGTACACTATTTAAAAATTCATTTTCTCAAGTTTTCCAAACTGTTTGACAAGAGGACGTGTTCATTATAAATATTGAATAATTAATGCATGTTTATTATAAAATTAACTAATATAATTGCCTATAGTCACTCGACAACTTTAGTCCTTGAACAGTTGAGTTTGATTCCAAAATACAACGCCATTACAATTTACAACAATATCTTTATATTTTATAAATTATAAGCTATATTATTGTAACCGACGGCGGTGAGGCGGTGGCTAAGAGTTGGGAGTGGTTGAGATGGTGTGGCTTTAAACAAGGGCGCGTACCAAGGTTGTTTAGTGGGGCCGGCAACATTATCTATAGCCATTGTCCAAACGGGAAGACAGAATACCAGGATTAGACTACATATAATAATGGCGTTTGATGATGTTGTTACATTCGGTGAGAAAAGAATAATGCCACTCATACAATTTTTTATTTTTATTTTTTACAAATTATTTGATAGATGTTAAGATAAAATCAAGAAGCAAATGCACACACCTTAGAATATATCAAGAAATGTGTAAAAACATTTTTGTATAGGTAGCTTAATCGGTGAGAAAATAGATAATTTGTTGTATGCTATTTTTATATGAATAAATGCTATATAATATCAATTGTGTTGAATATCAATTTAGGTGACAGTATGTTATATGTTCTATTAAATGATCTATAATTCCTTATATTTAATTGAATATATAATTGAATATCATTAATATAATAATATTGGTGCTAAATTACATTACACTTTTTTATAATGTGGGGGTGGTCCAGATTCCATCTGCTGAATTTTGTGAAAAGTCATCTTTAACAGTGATCAAATCGGATGGTGGAGAGAAATTCGTGAGGAATTGGACATGTTGGATTTGGTTAAATCTTGTACTGTCAATCAATAAAATTATGTTTCAATGTACTATTAGTAAATCGGTTCACGAGTGAACCTATCTAAGAGATTTATGTTTCAATGTTTTAAAATTATGGACATTTATCGAATTATTCAATTGGAAAATCAGCGAATTTTGTAATTCGAATAGTTTTTGTAGATGGAATCACAATTGACATTCGTGACTTATTCAATTGGAGAAACGATGAATTACAATTTAGTTTGGATAGTCTTAGTGTATTGATACACGGTTGAACCCACCAGAAATGGTTGCAAATAATTGAACGTAATTAAAATCGAGTTGTTTATATATTGGTTTGATATTTGGTTGGATTTCCATTAAAACGCCTACTTTAGTTGAAGAGTTCAAAATTTAAGTTTCAAATTTGTTTTATATATTTAATTTAATTGTAAATTACTAATTCGTCCAATAATTCTCCTAATAAATTAGTAGTTGAGTGATTTAGTATTGCATTCCCGAATGAGAGGCCTTCTAGTGGGGTATCTTTTTCATCAATCGCCGCCCCACATTATCAAATCAAATTTAATTATCGAGTAAGAATGGATTATGGACCTATGATTTGTCCAACCCGCCACCCTATTTCATATTGGGAATAGTCCAATTTTCATAATTATAATTCTAAATTAAATGAAACGAACCCAACATTCAGAGGTGGGCCCCCCAAGTTTAGCATTGAATAAGGAGGTAAAAAAACACAGGACAACACAAACATAATTGTGTGAGATTTGTTGTATTAAAGATTCCCTTTTGTATCGATGGGCCCCACGCCATTTGGACCATGTGTTCCTTTCTTCCTTTCACAAATATCCCGCCTGAAAATATGACTGAAAAATATTTTTCACTAAACTTTAAAACTTTTTAAATGAAATGATCGTCAAGTGTTGAAATGCATAAAATATTTTAATTCGTATAACACCAATGTTAGGAAGAGAAAAAATTATTCAAAATTTTATATTTTTTAAATTTTAGTAACGAATACACTTACAAATGCAGAATTAGTTCTTAGCACATCGTAAATAATATCTACAATTACGAGAACGTTCTTTCTCGTGCACGTGTTGTATGTTGTTAAATATTGGTAATAAATTGCCTTTAGGCCTAGTATAGACAAAATGGTTGATTAAACATTCCTGATAATCCAATCTTGATTAGATTTCTTCACTTACAATCACTAATTTGGTGCATGCATTTGAATGAATTTTCAGGTATAGTGTCTAGGATTGATTTATGGAGTCACGATCATGAGTCATGGCATTTCACTTTCCACTTTCTATTTAGCGATGTTTAGACTTTTTACATTTTTCGACTTTATATTTGTTGAAAATAAATTCAATTTACACATTGATTGATGACAACATGTGTGATAATTTTTTGTGAGATTAGTTAATTAGGATCGTGCTAATTGAACTCTTGCCATCTGCCAGAGCTTGAAGAATTCTCAAGGGGCCGGCTTATTCAGGTCCAATACATTGTTAAGGTGTTATCCTACCAAGTTTCGATTTAATTAAAGTATGGTAAAAAAGTTCCATCCCATGTCTCCCTCCTTATTTACTAACGGAAAAACATGTATGAAATTATCTAACCCTAAGTTCTTGCTACGGTCACCTTCCTATAGAATCACATAAAGTTACATAAATCTAATACATAGTGTGTGCATGTGTGTTACATGTATATGTTACTACTAAAGTCATAAATTCATAGACTAAATTACTAATGCAAATATATACAAAGATTTATACGGTAAATGTGAATGAATTTTACAATGATGATCAATCTAATACAATTAACTAAACACGTATCATTATGCACAGAACAAGCATTCTAATCGTAACCACAAAGAAAGTGGCACTTGACCCAATGGCATATTGTTAGGGAGGGCACAAAGTAAAGCTTTAAGTATCTAGGCCCATGCCATGGTTGTTCTTTTGTTATCTTTTCAACGTGTTTGGTTCAAGGTATGTAAAGTGATGGAAATGTGTCTCCTCACAAAATTTTTTCACTTTTGCTGTATAAATACTTATGCCAATTTTGAGCTAAGGTGGGGTTGGTTTTGGAAGCATAAAATAAGAATCCAATCAAAGAGGCATGGAAGCCGTAGTGGGTACCCCATCTATCTATCCTTGTTTTTAATTTTGGGGGGGG
>NW_019227948.1:62155-69590 GCF_002742605.1 Olea europaea var. sylvestris
TGACTGAAAAATATTTTTCACTAAACTTTAAAACTTTTTAAATGAAATGATCGTCAAGTGTTGAAATGTATAAAATATTTTAATTCGTATAACACCAATGTTAGGAAGAGAAAAAATTATTCAAAATTTTATATTTTTTAAATTTTAGTAACGAATACACTTACAAATGCAGAATTAGTTCTTAGCACATCGTAAATAATATCTACAATTACGAGAACGTTCTTTCTCGTGCACGTGTTGTATGTTGTTAAATATTGGTAATAAATTGCCTTTAGGCCTAGTATAGACAAAATGGTTGATTAAACATTCCTGATAATCCAATCTTGATTAGATTTCTTCACTTACAATCACTAATTTGGTGCATGCATTTGAATGAATTTTCAGGTATAGTGTCTAGGATTGATTTATGGAGTCACGATCATGAGTCATGGCATTTCACTTTCCACTTTCTATTTAGCGATGTTTAGACTTTTTACATTTTTCGACTTTATATTTGTTGAAAATAAATTCAATTTATACATTGATTGATGACAACATGTGTGATAATTTTTTGTGAGATTAGTTAATTAGGATCATGCTAATTGAACTCTTGCCATCTGCCAGAGCTTGAAGAATTCTCAAGGGACCGGCTTATTCAGGTCCAATACATTGTTAAGGTGTTATCCTACCAAGTTTCGATTTAATTAAAGTATGGTAAAAAAGTTCCATCCCATGTCTCCCTCCTTATTTACTAACGGAAAAACATGTATGAAATTATCTAACCCTAAGTTCTTGCTACGGTCACCTTCCTATAGAATCACATAAAGTTACATAAATCTAATACATAGTGTGTGCATGTGTGTTACATGTATATGTTACTACTAAAGTCATAAATTCATAGACTAAATTACTAATGCAAATATATACAAAGATTTATACGGTAAATGTGAATGAATTTTACAATGATGATCAATCTAATACAATTAACTAAACACGTATCATTATGCACAGAACAAGCATTCTAATCGTAACCACAAAGAAAGTGGCACTTGACCCAATGGCATATTGTTAGGGAGGGCACAAAGTAAAGCTTTAAGTATCTAGGCCCATGCCATGGTTGTTCTTTTGTTATCTTTTCAACGTGTTTGGTTCAAGGTATGTAAAGTGATGGAAATGTGTCTCCTCACATAATTTGTCCACTTCTGCAAAATAAATACTTATGCCAATTTTAAGCTAAGGTGGGGTAGGATTTGGAAGCATATAATATGAATTCAATCAAAGAGGAATGGAAGCCATGATGGGTACCCCAACTATCTATCCTTGTGGAAGGGGGCATGTACTATTTCATCATCATATAGGATTTGATTTTGTTTTCTTCCCATATTTTCTCATCACATTTAGACCCCACCAAACACCATTTTTTACATACTACAAAAGATTAAAGGACCTCAACTTGTCAAGTTACGGTTGAGGTTACTCCAACATGGCATTTTGGTGTTAGTATGGGTCACAATTTTGACAAATAGATATAAAAATTGTCACATAATTGAACGAATGGTCTTGTCAAATTTAACGTACCAAACGTTCCTTTCAAGATGGTAATTTGTTCATCCTTGGATATAAGAATCCTAAATAGTATAGAAAGAGAGTAACCATAACCCATTCTCCTTAAAATCATAGCTTGCACACAATCAGTTTAACTTTACGCTAAAATTTCTATGAGTTACTTTACACGAATGGATATGTTTTATGGTGGAGTGAGCTTAAAGACAAGACCTTGCTAATTACAAATTTTAATTGAAAACCTCATAATGTTGGATATAATGGGCTGAAAAAAAAAATGAAAAAACTATATATGAAGAATACAAGAGGAAAAAGGGCTATTCCACCTATTGATGCTAAAGTGTAAACATCAGTCTCCCCCACTAACACAAAATCCATGTGCCAAGACTCACTCATCCTTAATTTGGACAATGGATATTGTGGTGGCAACTCCAATTCTCCCATCTTCATGATTGTGTTACGCATATGTGTAGGTGTAAATCAGAGCGTGCTCATTTCAACATAGCTCGATTTCTAGCTATCTTAGTCATGACTCAATATGGTTAAAATTATCTACACTGGATATCGTCAACGATATTTGTTGAAAACAAAGTTTATATGAATAAATTTGTCCATTCTCTAAAAGCTATATAACAGCAAGTAAAATATCTAGTTCATGTTTATCCTACCAATTTCTAAAAGTTGTGCACGTGATGCAACACATCGAAGATAACTCAAATAAATAAAAATGTCTTCTTTAAAAAATTCACTTTTAAATGAGGTGGTCCTGCCCTTGCCAAGCTTAGGAGACAATAATCTTCACTTGTTAGTTTTGGATGATCCGTCACATTTTGAACCTCGACTTGTTCTTGTGAGATACAGAGGGAGACCCACTAATGCTGTAGCTTAAAATATGATTGATTTTACTTTGTTTTAGTAAATGATGTGGAAAAGTTTAGTGACATTGATGCACAAGAAGCTCAAAAACGCTCGTGTTACGTCAAGATATTGCAGAAGAAAAAATAGCAAAATCCGATACGCAATTGCTCATGATACCCTTTTTTAGCTTCTAGGATCTATTTCTTAGTTCAAGACAAAACAAGAACTAGAGATCATCCCTTTCATTCTGGGGTGATGGAGGGATTGTATCATTCGAGCCTCTATTTTTTATTATTTATTTATTTTTTTCAATGGTGCCAAATGTAGACAAGAAAGTAAGCATGGTATCTAACACATTAAACAGAATATGGATTTTCTATGTGGACAGATGAAATGTGGGGGAATTTTGCTTGATTCTTATTTAATATATTGGGGAAAGAGTATTTCTAAAAATGCAATAATTTTATCAAAGAGTAGTGGGATAGATAGATGTCCTATGGCATACAAATCTTTCTTAATTTTTCCCATCCCTTTTTCTTACCAAAAAAAAAGAAAAAGGTGGCACATTCTTACAGTGGAGAATGCAAAGGCTAGAGAATGGAAAGTGACACAACCAAGAATCAGCAATCACTTTAAACATTATATTGTACTATACAATTTTGGTATGGGATGAATTGCATTATGGTGTGTTGTCAACTATTCAATGTGCAAATGTAGGAATTTTTTTGGGCCCAGCATTGATGGACAATAGGATCTTACGATGAAATCATACACAAGTTGCATGATTATGACTATGAAATGGTCCTTTACTTATTTCACTTCAATATGCATCAACTTCTTAGGTTCTCCCAACTTGGTTTTAGGCTGGATTTCACTCTGGACTAGATCAAGATTTTTTTATTTCTTTTTATATAATTTAGCTGACAAATATTGGATATTTAGTCGATGGATTTAAGTAAATTGTAAAGAATTCATTTGCACTTGAGACTTTTACTTTATTCGTGTAAATCGACAAATATTGGATATTTAGTCGATGGATTTGAGTAAATTGTAAAGAATTCATTTGAACGTGAGACTTTTACTTTATTCGTGTAAATTTTTACTTCCAAGCTTTTAAAGATAAGTTTTTCCCAAATGCTTGTAATTATGGTACCAAAACCTATAAAGAATTACTTTGAAAAGATCGATTGTCGAGAGTCCTCCGAATGAAAAATGTATATTATCGTGAACATTAGTTGCGAAAGAGGATTTGAGTCATAGCTTGTAAAACATTTGCCCTGTTAGTATATAAACATATATTGAATACTCATTTTGTAGTTATTTTTAAGATCTGATTTCAACTCCATAAGCTAGTAAAAAAATACTGCTTGATGGAGTTCTCTGATATCCATCGTTTGATTTGAATAAAAATCAAATTTATAGTATATTTTAATAAAAATTAATAAAATGTGTGGCTGATAAATTGATAAAAGTTGTAGATACCATAAAATGTATGAACAAAAATGAGTTTGAGAAAGTATAAATTTTAAAAAATGAGGGTAAAAGAGGAACGAACACTTCTTTCAAACAATTTTTTTTTTTTTTTTAAGAACATTTTTTAGGTTTTCTTGCGCCCACATAGGCAGGCGTGAATCCAGCACTTTGTGAGCACCCGCGGCCGTACGTGCTGGATTCGTCGAGAGGATTTTTTTCTGTTCGCTGTAGATTAAAGTTATACCTTATATTACTGATAATTCACTTATTTTCAAACATATCTTGTATCTCGGTTGGAGCTCACATGTACTTGTTTGAAGTCTTGATTTCGAATCATTTCTATGGAATTTTTTTGTGTGATATTCTTTTTCTACAATTTTTTACCAAAATTCAATAAGGATGTGGGACAAAGGGTTTCGAACCTGTGACATTTTGCAAGAATTGTTATAAACTAAACCACTATGAAACATTTTGGATTGTACTATTAACTTTACCAAAATAATATTTGTCAGGTTTTAATGCAAGTATAAAGATTCGAATCCACGCTTTTCCTTTGATTTATACAAAACTTGGCAATAATGTCATTTGATGAATCCTTCTTCTTTTTTTCTTTTTTTTTTTAATAATAGAATTATATATGTTCAATTTAAACAAAATAATTGTTATATTTAAATTCTAGGCCTTGTTCGGTTCCAATTTTATTCAAAATACATTTTTTTCTCTTCTTTTCATCCACGCATTCTTCAATAAGATAATATTACGTACAAATTCAAAACCTTTATTTATTTTAGCCACACATTCTCCATCAAATCACTATTGCAAAATACATTTTTTGCAAAAAATAAGTATCAAACAAACTCTTAATAATTTATTGCGGCCCACGCTAGATAGTCAACGGGCCGCTCGTGCTGACTCAAACTTCTAAATTCGCCTCTGCACGTAGGCATGTGCAAGACAAAACTGCTGCAATTATCATGGCTTGTTTCACTGGCGAGTAAAAGATAGTAGAATGAAGAAGACAATATACAATTTAGAAAAGGGTCATTAATCACTACAGTTGATGATGTTTCTACAGAGAGTCCAAAATTTCCAAGTTGTCATCAGAAAGGCTGAAATTATAAGAAGGAATGCAAGGACAAAATGCAATTGATTTTAGTACCTCTGGACCATTAATTGAGTTTAACCATTTCTGAAATTTTGGGTTTTATAATGGATGGAGACTGCAAGGACGCCTTGTTTGAAATTTTGTGGGGGACAGTGATCAATCACGCTGTCACTATTGACTATCCTCTACTCGAAGGAAGTTGATGGTTCTAAAAGGACGGAGATAGATTTTAGGGTGAGTTACGAATTTATAATCGGAATCTCAATTATTGTAATGACATAAGACTCACGCTGAATTAGTTAATTATGAATGTACTCGCCCGTTGATAGGACAAAATATGTTACACCATTCGATCGAGTGGCACACTGAAATTTGAAATTTTTATTTTTGAAGGATATTTGAATTTGAAATTTTTTTCCGTAATTAAAATTTTCCCCGATACATGTGAGTCAGGGTTGGTGATTCAACCTAAGCGCAAATTTGCAACCAATGACACTTAGAACCAAATACCAATTTCTAAAGAAAACAAGGTTACGCTTAGCTTCTTTTCATGTTGTTCCAAAAAGTTTTACTAAGAAACTAAAGATAACGAGTAACATAACAAGATTGGCTTCTTTTCATGTTATTCATCGGGCTTTGATTGCAATTCATTTTGTGTTTAAGGTGGGCTTACGGGCTAGCAAACACATAAAAAAGTAGGTGAACAATTTTTTTTGCCGGATCAGTTAAATGGCATGATTGTGTTGTTTATCGATTAAGTGCCTATTTGACATTTTTTTTTCTGCTTTTGCTCTTGTTTCTTATAAAGAGCTTTTTGAAAAAACTTTCTTCCTCGAAAAATTCTTCTAGCCGGATCCACCTTCACAAAAATATCAAAACATGTTTAAAAGTTACTTCTTTACATGTTTTATTTTTCAAAAATCAGATCAAGGTGCTTAAATCATTAATTTAGGGAAGAACTTGGGTATCGGTTCAACTGGTTAGAAACTATATTGCTATACATCTTTCAAAATTAGCCAACAAAATTCATAGAGAAATTTTTTTGCGATTATCTCTGCCCTCGCCCTCTCAGTGGGACAAGGTTTCTACCTTGTTTCTAGCCACCAAAAACTTTATGAACATTACTATGCAATCCCCACCAAAATAATTGTGAATTACGACATATTTCAGAAGAGCATTATAAAATATGATATTTGTAAAAGTTTTACTTTTCATGATCACACAAGAAAACCAAAGAAAGTTGTTGGACAAATTTTCATTTGGAGACCTCTCCGATGTAATTTTCTCAATCGGCATCGATCAAATGATCAGGGACGGACCCACATGGGGTCATGTGGGGTCAAATGACCCCACAAAATTTTGGGATTTTTTTTCTCCAGAAAATAATTGTTTTAACCGTTTTATGATCTACTTTAATACATATCAAATGAAGTTGGAACATTGCATTCTTAATATCATTTCGAAGTGCTCATAACCTAATTTTTCGCTTCTTAATGGCGTGCGAAATAATCAACCGTAACAAAAGTTATGATGTATCAAAGTAAGCCGTTCCAAATTAGTATTTCAAAAAGTTCGATAATATGCTAATTTTTAAAATTTACTAATAATTGTATGCTACCCGAATCCACAAATCGCTTGAGTTGTCTAGAAGCTTGTTTCAAGAACTACATCATAATCATATCGAATGGTCCAAACGGATATTTAAAATAGTTAAACATGTGTCAAATGTACGTACTAGACAAGATGTTTAACTCATTTTTTCTTTTAAAAAAATTCAATATTTCATTAACGTTTATTATTTTTGCGCGATAAATTTTTCAATATAAGATTTATTCGTCATTAACTCAACATCTAAAAATGACATGGTAAACAAAATTATACATGTAGCAAAATTCATTTAACACTATTGATAATGATATAATTATAAGACATTTTCAAGGTATCAAAATGCATATTAACTCATTTTCATTAATATTATATTATTTTGAAAAATTACAAATAAATTTTTGATCCCACACCCTAGAAAGGTTGGGTTCGCCCCTGCAAATGACTGAACTAAAAGTCGACACCTCAATGAAAAGATCCGACTCTAAAACTCTTTGGGCCATTGGAAATAGCCTAACTTAATTGATGCTGCTTATTGCCCGTTCCCCGACTTCTTGGACCGCTTATAATTGTCGGTTCACTTAGTGATATACTTGGTCCACTTACCTATGTTATTGGGCTTGGCCAAATACTGTACCTGATGCAAACTTACATATAATTGCCACCTTTGCTTTTGTGTGACCGTTTCCTTTTCCTTTGATGAAATCGGCGGTTGGCTTTGTGCTCTCTTTACCACTTCTTCATCTTCTTTCTCTGCCTTTGTGGCTGCCTTCACGATCAGGGACGGACCCACATGGGATCATGTGGGGTCAAATGACCCCACAAAATTCCCCCCCCCCCCCCCCCCCCCCT
>NW_019227948.1:69620-116406 GCF_002742605.1 Olea europaea var. sylvestris
ATTTTTTCTTTTTTTACAATCTATTTTAATGCACTCGTCAAGATATCAAATGAAGTCAAGATATTACATTCTTAATACCATTTCGAAGTGCTCATGACCTAGTTTTTCACTCATTAATGACATGCGAAGTGGTCAAATATAGCAAAAGTTATGACATGTTAAAGTAGGACGTTTGAAACTAGTATTTTAAGAATTTCGATAATATCTTAACTTTAAAAATTCGTTTGCAATTATGAGTTATTTGAATCCACAAATCGTCTATGCCATGTAAAAGTTTGTTTCGAAAACTACATTATTTTTATATTGAATGGTCCAAACAGATATCGAAAATAGTTAAATATGTATCAAACATACGCCTCAAAAAAGACGTCTAACTCTTTTTTTTTAATTCAATTAATTATTATTTCTGCACGATAAATTTTTCAATATAATTTATATCGTTTCATTCGGAAGTCTTACATGAAATATGACGTAATTTTTTTAGAATCGTTATGGATTAAATGCAATTTGAATTACTTTCGAATTATATTTGCTTTAAATTTGAATTTCATTTACTTCCTGAACTAAACTTGAATTTTATTTCAATTCATTTAATTTCTATATTCAATTTAATTTACTCAATATTAGCTGAGCATTTGCCAATGAAATGATAAACAAAACTATACAAGTAGCAAAATTTATTTAATAATATTAATAACGATGTAATTATACGACGTTTTCAAAGTGTCAAAATACATATAAACTTATTTTCATTGATATTATGTTGTTTATTAAAAAAATTATTTTTAAAATTTTGACCACACAATACTAAAGGTCTGGGTCCGCCCCTGTTTACGACTGCAATAACTCCCGTATTGTGTGTCATGAGTGGGTAACATTAAAGCAGCTGATGCTGGGGATAGTTGAATGGATTTGGGTTGGTTGGTTTCTTGAGGTGTTTGATTGTTGGATTTCATACTGAGCCCGGAAAACACTATTGGTGATCAAACCTTCCGCTACAAAAGTTTCATGCAAAATTTAGATTTGCAGCACAAAGCATTGCTCATGAGGTGAGCTTTTCTTGCGTTGCGTTACTACACTCGGTCATTGAACTTCAAAGTTTTCTTCATGGTCACTCGACTACCAAACATGATGCTCGTCCGTCATTTAGATGGATTCTGTTAAAGGAGCAGCTGACATGATCAATAAAAATCTTACGTGAAAGGTCATTAACTTTGAATGATAAATATTGTTCTCAAATCATTACTCAACTTTCTTCTGTATGAATTCCCTTTCCTTTGTCTATTCCCTTGACGTTTACCTATTTTCATGTTGGAATTTTCAAGAGTCATAGCTACAATTTGTATAGCGTCTGGCCTAGACTTGATTGATTCGGTAGGACTTTATGCAATTCGTTCAACCATAAAATTGTATATTATAGTCTCAAGAGGTACTCGTTGAACTATAATTTCAATCTCTATATTTTGATGCGTGTAACTATATATATTGAATCCAGCGGTTTGGTAATATTCCAAATCTAAGACAGCTGCTCAATCACACAAACCAAACTTTAACCGATGTTGGAAGTTTGGATTGGTTTAAACATTGTTTTCCTGAAGTAGATTTCCCTCATACATGGTCAGATTTCTTTAATGGTTGTGGCCGAAGTTCTTAATGACCATGGAGAATCACGAGAAAGTTCAGTAACTGTGGAGAAATATTTAAAATTCAATGACTGAAAATTTCAATAACCATTTGACAACATGATTGGTCCCAACTGGACTAAGTTAATGGTGTTGAGCTCATTTGATGGAATCTATCGGAATGATGGACAATTATCTTGTTTGGAAGTTGAGAAGAAAGTAAGGGGAGTTACTAGAAGAAAGTTAAGACTAACCCTCCACCGCAACAACCTTGTAAGGTGAGTCGAGAATCATTGTTCCTCTAAGGGATTAATCACCTTGTCATAACATGTGTACTTTGTCATGTCCTGGAAAGTGCATTTGCCTGAAATTAAAATTGTCTCCATTAATTGGATAGATTGGGTGGATCACATATTCTTGGTTACACCACGAGGTCAAATGAAGTAACCAATGGTGAGTATTATGCAAGTGACATGACTTTGATTATGAGTTCAGCCAATTAATTCTTGGTTCTTAGCAATCAGTTCTTGATGTCTTAACCTTTTATCCCTTCACAAGCAAATCACATTTACTTCGTGCTTGTTTGGGAGAAATTGTAATGAAGAGTAATGGATTTCACGTAATGTGGATAAATAAATGGGTAGTAGTTGTGAATGTTTGGTTAAAATTTATATTTGACTTTGATTTCATATTATAAGGGGAGAATAATTTTTCATGAACGTACAGATCCACTGTCTATTTTATCATGTCTAGATATGATTAAATAAAATGGGTTCTTGAGCTGCTGTCTCTGATTCTGTTTTAGGCCACTGTAATTGCTTTATACAAGCACTTCCGTTTTTTTGTCACACTTCTATTAGCAGATGGTAGATAAGGTGTACCTTCTGTAAAATCGTTACGTAATTGGTGCCATAGTTGCTGTTGCATTTTCTTTTAAAATCAGAACGTATTGTTTCCTTAGGCATAACAGAAAATACAGATAATATCGGGCTGTTTTGCACCCAATTTCTTCATTTCTTTTTCTTTGTGATCAAAGCAGTCCATAGTTCTGTATGGTTCAGCTTTATATGTTGTTCTGGACTCCTAGTTTCTTATTGACTCACATATCAAATAATCACCTGTTATGCGTATGTCACGTAATATGATTTTCATGGTAAATGATTGTGAATAACACCATTCTGTTCAAAAGATCATAATTCCACTCCTAAGACCGTGAGTCCTAACATATATCTCATTGTGCTTGTATGCGGCTTGAACCAAAAAAATCTTCTACTCCAAGATCATTACCTCCTTACACATCGCCACTCATGTCTGTCCACTGCTCAAACTTGAACCTGCACCCTCACGTGCCGCCGCCACCCACCACTACCTTCTCCAAACCAAACCCACAAACCCGACAACATAATCTGGAAGCTTTTGTTTCTGTTTCTAGTTTGAAAACAGTAAAGTATACGTAATTCATGAAATATAATATAAATAAAACAGAACAAGCATGGCTGAGATTTTTAAAATATAATTGGCAATAAAGTTCAGTTTACTTTCAAATATGCATATATAATAAAAAAACTGGAAAAAATAGTCACTTTATTATTAGAGCACGCTATAGGTGGTCGGTCTTGGTCCTTTAAACCTATTAGACAAGAATTACGTCCCGTTGCAGCAACGAGCAACGAACTACAAGTATACATCAATTGAAGCAAGTTCATAGCAACAAACTCTAAGCAATGTACTTTACCTACATAATTAAAATGCATACCGGACACACAAGGAAGTACAAAATACTATATAGCATGTACCAAAATCATTTAAGGTTAAACAGGAAATGATCAAGCAAAAAAATAAAAAAATAAAAAATTCTACCAAGATTCTCGAAAGGGAAATGGTTCAGGATAAAGCAATGAAGAATAGCAACACTCTTTGTCCTAGTGACATCTAAAAGCAACAAATATCAGAATCTGGGAGCGGACTCAAGAGTTTAATAGAACACCGAAAATATAAGAACCAGAAAAATTATAAATTTTACAGCGCGCAGAGGTAATAAATTCACAAAGGTTTAAGCCTTTATTGACTCACAGTCTGTCCTCAAACTCGGAGAGTGGTGTCATCTGCTCCTTCAAACCCTTTCTCTTTCGAATATCAATCACAAGCTGTGCAGCCTGCGACCCTGCTTCCAATGGATCAGATGACATCATGTCCCAGTGATCAAACACGCACTGGGGAAAGGCTTGTCCAGAAGTTGCGGCTCTCAAGGTACTTGAGAAACCAAATGATTCGATAACAGGCAAGTATGCCTTGATATTATAAAGTGGAGTACCTGGCCTCTGCAATTCCTCAAACACGTGTCCCCGTTTCTGGTTCAGGACACTGTAGATACCACCAAGAGCCTGCTCTGGTGCTTGAATCTCCACCAAGTACACTGGTTCCAAAAGACGGGGCTTGGCAGTCAGATGGGAGGCATAAATAACCCTCCTAGCAGTTGGAATGACCTGACCACCACCTCTGTGAATAGCATCAGCATGAAGAACCACGTCACAAACTTCGAAGCAGATGCCCCTCATGTTTTCTTCAGCCAATGGGCCTTCCTTCGAAGCCCACTGAAAACCAGCAACAACAGAATCTTTAATTTCATTAAGGTACTGGACTCCCTTGCACATATCAACCACCATGTTTGGACCAGTTGTCTCAGGACCGAAGCACCAAATTTTCTTTGCAAGCTCCTTATCCCAACCGAACTCCTCAGACAAGATCTTAGAACGAAGCTTTGGATCATCTCTTGGACCAATACGTCCATCGTCAATAGCCTCAGCAAGTCCCTCTTCCAACGGCCTGGCTTCCATGTACAGACGGTTGTGCTTATTAGGTGATTTGCTCATAACAATGCGAGAGGACCTCTCAAGAACTGTCTCACGGAAGGACACAACTGGATCTGATTTTATAATTTCAGCACCACCCATGAAATCTTCTTGCAAGTCCTTCAAGCATATCTCCAGGTGGAGTTCTCCAGCACCAGCAATAATATGCTCACCAGACTCCTCAATGGTACAGACAACCATAGGGTCTGACTTGGCCAAACGCTTCAAACCTTCAACAAGCTTCGGAAGGTCAGACGCAACCTTGCACTGAACAGCAACACGTACAACAGGTGACACGGAGAACTTCATTGCTCTAATTGGGTGTGCATCGACTTCCTTTTCATTGGTCAGGGTTGCATTTTTGGTGATGTATTGATCTAGACCAACCATAGCAACTGTGTTCCCACACGGTACATCCTCAACAGTTTCCTGCCTCTTACCCATCCAAATAACAGTTCTCTGAACACTCTTGACGTACAAGTCCTTTTTCTCTCCCGGGACATAGTTAGGACCCATGATTCTGACCTTCAAACCAGTCGAGACCCTGCCGGAGAATACACGACCAAACGCAAAGAACCTACCCTTATCAGATGCTGGAATCATCTTTGACACATAAAGCATGAGAGGGCCATCAGGATCACAGTTCCTAATAGCAGTAGCATAAGCATCATCCATAGGTCCCTCGTACAAATTTTCCACACGGTACCTTTGTGCCTTAGAAGGTGATGGAAGGTGGAAGATCATCATTTCTAAGAGGGCAGTACTAGCTGGAAGCCATGTCTGCATCACACGCTTCATTAATGCCTTCCCCATTAAATCCTTCTCATCAGACTTCATAACAACACCAAGCTTCTGTAACATGGGCCAGAGCTTATCTTTCTGATCATTCATGCAAGTGTTAATAATCTGCTTGATAGGTTCGTAACAGAATTGAACAAATCCACGTTTACATGTAGGTGAACCGGTATTCTTGGTGGTCCACTTCTTTGTGGCTGGATCAAAGAAATTCTCTCCCCAGAGCCTTTCCATCATCTTCCCCTCATCAACACCAAACTTGGAGGCATACATCTTGGCGAAGTTTGTTAGGTTGAAAGCCCAGCCATGCAAACCAGCAGAAAAGGCAACGGTACCTTTCTCGGGGTAAACCTGAACATCACCCAAGAGAGGATCTTCGTAAGTAGCCATAATGACATTTGCATTTTCAATGACCCTCTGGAATGTTTGGTAAGCCTCCTCTCCATCAACCTGGAGCTCAAGGAAACACCTGTCCATCTTGTTAACAGTCAAAACAGGTCTAATCCTTTCTCCAAGGGCCTGTCGGAGGACTGTTTCTGTTTGGACACACACGCCTTCAACACAGTCAACCACAACAAGAGCCCCATCAGTGATACGAAGAGCAGCTGTCACTTCAGATGAGAAGTCGACGTGTCCAGGAGAATCGATAAGATTGATGAGGTACTCGTTGCCATTCCGCTCTCCCTTGTAGCTCTTCAAAGACTCGTCAGACATCTCATAATACAGAGAGATACCGGTGGACTTGATAGTGATACCACGCTCAGCCTCATCAGCACGGGTATCTGTCATTCTAACATCACCAGCAACTTCTTGAGCGATAATACCAGCAGCAGCGACAAGAGAATCAGTAAGTGTGGACTTCCCTGTTACAATGAAATGAAAACTACAGTAACTACATGCATCAAGATAGATATGGTGAACGAACTTGCATCATACTGTAAACAAAGATGAACGCCCAGTAATACAGCACATAAAAGCAATATTGAGCTGAAAATAAATGTAAGAAGTTTCCACACCGTGATCAACATGGGCAATAACCGACATATTGCGAATGTTGTGCTTGTAGTCCATAATCCTGCGGAGCTCATCAGCTGTGAACTTCACCTACACATATCCAAGGAAAATTTGATCATTAGAAACCCCATACCTGGTGCAAAGGCAAAGGGGAAGGCTATCTATATATATAAATCAACTTTCCGTGCTTACCATTTTGACTGTTTTCTAAATTTCACAACTCAAAAAAAGACAAGAAAAAAATTGTTGGAGGTCTGCTTCAAAATACCTGCAATCCAGAGAAAAAAAAAAATCAGAATAAAAAAGATATTTAAAATAAAAAAGTCAACAAGAAAAGCAACTTTAGCTCTATGACTGATGGCAATGGGTTGGGTTCGGGGCAAGGCATACCCATTTGCTGCCCCCCTTTTTTTACATTTTCAAAAATTTGAGTTATGCTATTATTAAATAATAAAATACAAATCCAAAATGAATTTTTAACAGGTGAATTGTCCTAAAATAAAATTATTTTTAATTTTTTTCTCTTCACAGAGCGGGTTTCGGGCCGCACTCCGACCTGCGCCCTGAGACAGGGTGGGGAGTTAAGCTCCACCCCGCCAACCCTTTGGGGTAGGCTTTTTGGCCCCATTCAAGTTAGGGCCCCATCAGATCGGGGCGGATTTTTTTGCCATCACTATTATTCACTAACGGGATTGAAATTAAAATCCATGTCCATAAAACCAGAACAAAATTCACTACAGACTTCACAGGCAGAAATGTTCTCTTTATAATGACATAATCAGAAAGAGACGGACTAAATCCACACCTACTCGAGAGGAGAGATCTATCACTTCCTCAATCTTATGCAACATTTCACCTAAACATCCTATATTTCTCATATCCTGCATAGTACCTGAATAAATGCTCAGGAACATGGTAAAAAAGTCACAGCATTATTCGAACATGACAAGTCAATATTTTCCTTGATATTTCAAAGACAGTGATGCTACGCATACAGGTGGAGTTTGACAGAACTTTTACAGATTGGACACTTGTCAAATTTTGATGAAAACAAACAGAAAAAAATGCAACGCAGCACCTGTATGGTGCTTGTGAATAATTCCCGTTCTTCAAAGACATCAAAATAGAATAGTGAAATAACCAAAGCAATTTTAGCATGTTCGACATTCCCATAGCATATTTCTTTGAACAAGAATATAAAAATGTATAGAACGTAATTCCATAAATCCAAAAGGATCACTTCGGCTTCTGATTGAGCTCTCCAAATATATATATATATATAGACACACACTTAACATTTAGTAAAAATAACATCTCAGGTCAAGTATGAGCAATATAGTCCAATTAAAATTGGATAAGGATCAAAATATCCTATTCTGATCCTTCATATATTTCTATTAAATCTATCCATAAGCAAATCTAATATTTTAAACGCACGAATTATCAGCTACTCCGGAACGTAGAAACATAACAAATCATCCAATCTATAAATTAAAATTTTCTCAGGCTCAAGAAATCAATAAAAAAAATTACATGCAATCACGTACTAATAGAATCATAAATTAGAGATAGAAAAGATACACAATCTTACAGACAGAGAGAAGGGATGAGGAGTAGAGGCGGCGGCTCTCAGTGACCTTAGGCTATGGATCACTGAGAGACGGAGCTATAAAAGGCAATAGGCGTGTTAGTGCCCTCAAAACCCTATAAGGGTAGGGTATAAATATAAATTATAATTCAATGGGTTCTCGTCTGCGGTTTGTTTTCGTACAGTTTCCTCAATTACGCTCATATTTTTTTTGCCACGTGCCAGATATAAATGAAAGTTGTCGTTCTGCACTTGAAGATATTGCATTTTAGGTTTGGGCTTTACAGAATCATGACAGTTCAGGCTGACGGCCCAATAAAAAACAATTGAAAATTACAATAACAAATGATAAAATTGTTCTGAAAAATCAGTGTGTCCTACAACTTTGATATTTTCTATTAAAATGTACGTATATATATAATATTTTGCATTTTATCAAAATTATGTAAATTTATACAAATTTTTTAAACAGAAACAGAAACAGAAACTGAAACCCAACCCAACTTTTACGCGAAAATTTCCTCTCTATTGATAACCCATTTAACATTATAGTGTCAAAATGTTAAAAACAGTTTTCTTAAGCATCGACAATACGGTTTAGCTTCAAAATTTAGGGAGTTTGTGGCTGCATTTTAAAACTGATGAAATATTACATTTCCATTTTTTAAACAGGGTATGATACTCTAGAATCAAAATAAGAACTTGGGCTCCAAGCATATGACCTCGAAATATTCAAATAATTTCAAAAGTCATTTCAGAATAATAAAATAAAGAAGGGTACAAAATAAACTGGGAAAATCAAAATAACTTGCTCTCAAAGTATATAAATTAGTAAAATTATATGAATTGTTTCTTAGCACAAAGAGTTCTCCGCGGCTCAACCTTCCTTATCATAATCATAGGGCTCGTTTGGTAGGGATTTTGAGAATTGATTTTTTGACCGTTAGAAGAAAAGTGGGGTCCACATGTGAGAGAAGAAGTCAAAAATTACGGCTTGAATAGTAAAATAACAGTCAAAAAATCAATTTTTTTGGGCAAAAAATTCCTACCAAACGGGGCCATAATGTCAAATGTTTCACCCAGAAACACAAAAAATAATGTAAAAGTTCGTCAACAAGTTTACGATATACGATTCTAGCAACAACCAAAAATCATAAAAACTTCCAATCTCTTGCTAATATATTTGCCGGAAAGACTAGTGCATTCAGTGACATGCATTTCAGTCGAGAAAGATACATTCTGTGGCTCCTCCGGCCACGCTTTCGGTCTAAAAGCAACCCATTTGGGGTCGTCTGTTAAGACGGGAATACATGCTATTTTACCTTCTTGAGTAGGCTAGATGTTCGGTATTCAACGTCATCCTTGATAAAACTCCACCAGACGTATGTTAGAGGGATAGTGGTAGCGTGCCAAAGAGCATGGGCATCGACCAGTCCTTCGTAAGGAGGGAAGTCATAGATCTCCAGCAGCATCGCCAGGCCACCTCCTACAACCACACTCCACAGCTTCCAGCGAGAAGGATGACGGGTAACCCCGGCCCACATTGCCCAAACGAGAAGTTGAGTGACGCCCATCACAACACACACTTTCATATTCCACCCTGTCAAATGTTCCAGAGTCATATAGTCTTAGTCTTAGTCCTAGTCCTACAGTAAAACATGACTTTTAATAGTGAAGATAAGAGCATCAGCTAAAAACTGAAAGTGATACTCATACCGGGGAGACAACTATCATACCGTAGTCCATTTTATAGTTGTTAAGGTACAATATGTGGGTAGTCGTAAAAGCAACCAGTGGAGCAGCAACCATGACCCTTGCAGCTTCGTTCCTCACACTGAAACTTCTCACTATGGCCAAAAGAAGTGAGTATCCGAGTAAGGCAACTGCTGATGAGTAGTCTAGCTTTTCGGTCAAGTCCACATCTCTGCCATTCGGAGATTCATAAAACTGTTAATAGTAAAAAATAATTTACAACATTTGACTAGACAGGCAGCCAGATTGATTGTGAAGGACCAATGGACAAGGAGCATGTTTGACTAATCTTAAAAAGTTCACTCACAAGTTAATAAGTCATAACCTCGTTTGGATATATTTTATAAATTCATTCAAAGTAAAATATTAATTTTAACGACAAATTCATAACCAATACTCATTATATCCACCCATTTCATGGGGTCCATTGCTATTGCTCTTTATGAACCATATATAAATTTGCCAAACGGAAATTATTTTATTGGTTATATGTGAATAAAAATGATTTTTATTGGTTAAAGTAGACATGCTTGTAAACAAAAAATTTTAAGCTTAGCAAACATGCCTGAATGGCCAATGCAATAGAAGCTAGAATTTGACATGATACGAGATCTTATTGTCCCCTCAGCTAATATAAGGACAGAAGTGAGTACAAGCATGGACAATAAAATGTGAAGTATAAAGCTCACCGACTGTGGAAGACTGCACTCCAGAACCATGAATTCATGGACAAGAACCCATAGATATGCCACAGGCCAGTATAATCATAGCATGGTCTCTTATCTGGTTTTAGTGGCAACTTGTAGTAAAGAAGGATGAAAAAAGAAAGCCAGCCATGGAAATGCATTGCAAGGTTGAGAGCTGAAAGACCTACAGAAACCGGCTCCTGAATGATTTGAGAACATTAATTCAGATGCATGCTCAAAAAGTATAAAACTAGACACTAAAGTGGGAAGTCTGCTAAAGCCAACTGGCTACGAAGGCCACAAGCTTGTAGAGTTACAGACCTGGAAACCATACAGACGTCGGAAAGGCCACTTGCCATGATATTTAAAAGGGCCGTGACCAAGTTCTGCTCTTTCTTTTTCTCTATCAAGCATACAATGGTAGCGGCAATCACTCTGGCAATCCCATTGTTTCCACTGCAAGTAAAGAGGCTCTTGCATGTACCAAGGGCCATCGAGGGAAGAACTGTCTGAGGAGAATTTGCAGTGCAGAAAGCATCTCTCCCCTACACATCCAGTCTTTTCACATTGTCCTACGCAATCCCTGAAATTGATAGAATACCGAAGTTTAACTAGATCAAAGTTCATGTTATTTGACCTGTAGACAAACTTTCAGAAAATTACCTTTTGGATTTCAGACTGAGACGAACAGAAATAAATTCCTTCGATATTTAGCTTTTTCAATTTTATGTTACAGCCATGTGTCATGTCAAGCATGCCAATCCAAAGATGGCAGGAAAATAGAGTTGTCAGACCTATATTAATTGCATACAATTTTGGATGCGAGTAAACTGGCTATGCAGGAGAAAAGGTATAAATATAAAAATAAAGATTGAAGTTTCAATAGTTTCTATTGATCAAAGAATCTTTGGATAAGGCTTAGTGTGAAGAATAATTTTAAGAAGCAAAACAACACTCGCCGCACAACAAGAGGAAGAAAGGGGAAAAGTCGATCCTGCTGAAGACAGCCATGAAAAAGTCAAAAAGAACAAACTTTGAGCAGCTAATTTCATCAATAAATGAAGACAATTGACTGCAAAAGTTGTGCTCCACACACAAGCAAAATAAAAATCACAAAATAAAATTTGGGCAATAGCATAGAAATTGAGTGCCTGTTTGACAACCATAAATTTATTTTCTGGTTTGCTACAAGATCATTTTCAAACACACATTCAAATAATAAAATATTATACATGTATACCAAAATTTTTTCCTACTTTTTAACCACGCATTCTCCTAAAAATCACTATTCAAAACAATAATGGTTGTCAAACATGCTCTGAATAAGTAAACGAACTTCATGGGAAACTACCGATATAATGGGTCGGCATCACCAGCACTAGCATCAAGTACTCTAACAAGGCAGGAGTACACCACAAAGAAAATGATCCAATAACGATCTGCCATCTGATCAGTAAATAATACACATCAAGTTACACGACCATAAGTTGAATAGATAAGATCAGAAATCTAGGAGGCACTATAATTTTTTTGTGTGTGAGTGCTATTGTGATTGCATTTTTAAGGTTAGTATTCACACAGATAATATATTGATTGAATGAATTATAGATGATGAAAAATAAGACAAGTACTAGCCTAGGGAAATATTGAAAAAATATAGACCACGGTGCATGTCTAGCTTATGCAATACAGAAGTTTCACCATGTAAGGAAATTTAACAACAGGATAAACAGTGCACAAGATTTTCTATATTATCCAAGTACCATTTCAAAAGATAGGGGCATGTGATTCTTGAATCAATGCAAATAAAAAGGGATAGATTCTCATATATCAACATCAAACAATGTTTATTGGATTGAACCCTACCTCACCTCCAAATCAAAACACACACAGAGAGAGAATCTTTACAGAATGTAGGGACAGATCACTGTTACAAATAATCACAGCCAGCTGTGATAAGTGATGATACAGAGGAAGCTCAATGTTAGTAGGAGGCACATACAAAAGCCTATGCCCACTATTTACATTCACCTGTCAACCCCCTGGCTGAGCCCTAAATCAAGATAGTTAAAAAGGACGAGAAACTATCTTCCATTTTTTTCAAAAAGAAGTTCTACAACAAAGGGTTCAGAACACAATACAGGAAATACTCATTAGTTATATATATATATATAACAAAAATTAAACTTTCTAACTCAAAAAGGAAAAAAGTATATTTTCAAGGGATAGGGAAATAAGACTCTTTAATCACTCGAACTAAAAAGGCACAGAAGCTTGTATATACACATAACATCAATATTTTATGATTTGGTTCCCCGGCCTCAACCCCACGCCAAGGAAAATTAAAAAATGAATAGCATCAATCGTTTCAAGAAAGAGGGCCTATTTACATGCACTAGTTTTATAATACTCTCAATTGAGTGGTTTTTACGCTTATGATAAAGAATAATTACAGTCGTCTATAGAAAATTTTAAAATTTTGACGACACAGCAAAGGTATTCTTTGTAATTCATGCCAACCACAATCTTATTTATTTAAACAAAGGGCATTCCACATGTACTCAAATCAAAAGATATGTACTTCCACAGAATGAAACTTTCTCTTCATTCTCTCTAGAAATTTAAGACCTTCAGGTAAATTCTACTGTTTCTGCCGTTTTCTATCCATACTCCATGTACCTTCTCTCTTATGAAATGACCAGATTTTCTCCTAAAAGACCATAATGCGGACCAATATCATAGAGAAGTTGAATACATTCCCCGATTTTAAGACGGCAACTTTTAGTTTTAAAATGAATGATAGAAGTTAAAAGGGTTTTATAATTAAAAAACAAGAGAAGGTATAAAGGTTTGGTTATCATGTGTGACGGATGGATTCCTTCGATTCTAATTTCCAAGATCATTTATTCAATTTTATAACCACTAATTGTTGGCTGCACTCAACCAGCCCATAATATATATCAACGGTTAATTGTAGGCATACCAAAGCTTTGGTACTTACTGGCGGAGGTATGCCTACACAGAGTTTATGGAGTGGATTAAAGCCAATCTCCAAGCCGTCAATACCTCTGAGCTGAGGTCAGAATTCTTGGAGGAGGGAGGCGAACCTCAAACTCTGGCCAAGGGAAGCCAAGTAATAGAGATCGAGAACGAAGCCAATGAAGAAGGGGCTAATGTCCAAGAAGTTGAAACCAATGCCATTATTCCTTTTGTACCTCCCCCTCCCCCACCTACTTAGATAGGACTTTGTAATTTTTGTTTTCCGTTCTCATTTTGTAATCTGGCCTCTGAAGCCCACTTTGTAACATTCTTTAGTTATTAATGAAAATTCCATTTGTTTATTTTTGTTGATGTTATTTTCTAATGTATAGTTATCTTGTCTTTGTATTCGACATGTGCTTCGTTCGTGCTTGTGATTAATTTTTTGCACAAGTATTGATAGTTCGGCCGTTTTTGTTTGTTTCCCCCCTTTCTTGAGCAAGGTTGAGTGACGCATAACTAGCTTTGTAGTTGTATTCAGCACTTTATTCATCTATAAGGCAGTCCACTTGGGGACATTGCTTGTCATATTCATATAACAAAATTTACTAAGTAAATCAAGTTAAAGCTAAACTCATTTCATTAGTAATCAACCAGTATAAGGTCATGTACAAAGTTCATTGATAGTATTTTCCCAGATGTTCTGCATTCCATGGATGCGGCTGTGCCTTTCCATCCGGTCCCTCTATCTGGTAGGGCCCAAGTCGAGCCTCTTCCTTTAATCAATATGGACTTTCCTAGTTCGGCCCAAGAGTTCCTACCCCTGGCTCTTTAGTAGACAAGAATACTCTTCAGAGTACGAGGTCATTTACACGAAACGCCTTTTCTTAACCTTGGAGTTGTAGTACCTTGCCATTTCCCCTGATACATAGCCAACTTGGATTGAGACTCACTTCTTCTTCGCACCTTATTAGTTCCTCATTGGACACCTCGTTTAAGTGCAATTTGCGAGGTGACGGCAGATCAACTTCAACCAGACTCATTGCCTCGGCACCATAAGTTATAGAAAACGGGGTTCGGCCAGTGACAATTCTGCTTGTTGTACGGATGGCCCATAAGACCTGAGGCAGTTCGCTGACCCATGCCCCCTTTGAGGCATCGAGCTTTCTCTTCAATGTGTATTATGGTCTTATTCACGGCCTCAACTTGTCAATTTGCTTGTGGATGATGTGCGGAGGAAAAGTGCCTCATGATTCCCAACTCGTCACACATGTCCCTAACCTTTTTACTATCGAATTGACGTCAGTTATCTGACACAATCGAGTGGGGAATGCCGAACCTGTAGATGATGTTTTTCCACAAGAATTTTGACGTGTTTACTTCACTTATTTTGGCAAGCGGCTCAACTTCAACCCACTGAGTCAATTGCGACGATAGCAAAATAGGCACTACCTCTTCCCTTAGGCATAGGTCCAATAAGATCAATTCCCCACTTGTTCATAAATCATAACTATAACAATTATATTTCAAGTAATGTTTTTATGTTGCAAGAGCAAATATGTGACAAAATTATGTAAACTGTGAAGAACACTCTGAATCTTTCATGCTCGACTTATCTCTGAACAAAACACATCAATAATACCATGAAACATTAAGACTTAGAATTTGCATTAGTGGTTTCAATGCAGAGAATTCATCAACTTCATGTATTTAACACCACTAAATCCACACGCAAGCGATTTTACAAGTTACAACTTCTAACTTAAGGCTCGAAGGATAAATCCCTTTTAGAAACTATCTTGTACTTCCTAATAATGGCTTCATAACACCACTTCTCAGACTTAAAGTATCATGTCTCAATGGATATCCTTGTACCTCACCAACGATGTACACAGGAAAAGTTAGTATTTTCATTTAGCTCAACCTATCACAAATAATTATAATTAACATGAACAGGATTTATGATATGCCACATTGCTGATATTTTAGATAGAAGGCAGTGACACCCACTAACCAAGATTAAGACCCAAAGTTAAAGGATACCTAACAATTCTTTAGTTTTGATGTGTTCAACAATCAAATCACCATTCAGAGCAATACATCAGACTGAAGACTGCTTCACCAATTACTAATTTACCCATTCTTCAGTTACAAAAGAACATAATTAACATCACGTTCTTTTACTATCTTAAAGCCAAAATAAGCTCAAAACTCCCTTGCTTCATTCATGAAAAGAATAGATGGGCTTCAAATTGTCCTGTTCTAATACTCCTTGCCTTTTTAGAATCAAGAAAGCATTTGTATTGAAGTTCAGTGCCTAAATCAATGATTCCCATTAATCCCTTCAAGCACAGTAATTTATACTCTACACATTTACAAAAGATTGTGATTAAATAATTCAAAACTAACAGAAACATAAACAAATCAAACACTCAGGAATCAAAACCGAGTCCCGTTCATCTTTTAGGTTTTATTTGATTTGCACATTTCCAAAGTAACTCTGATGATGGGAAATAAAAATATCTACTTCGATAAAGTGGGATGAAAACAGATCGAAGGATATATCTATATATATATTGCATAAAATACCTTGTTCATCCAAGGCGAGTGAATGAAATTGTCCCTGTTTTGGGTACGAAAATAGAAGATAAATAGTTGGAGTTGGTGAGTCGCTTTACTCTTTGAGCTGAAAGATCCCAGAAATGGAGAGACTCACATCTAACACCACTCCAATAGACTAGAGAAGGCGAGATTATTTCTTAATTTTTCTAAGGAGATGGTTTTTTCGGTGTTAATTGTTCCAATGCTAAGTGAAGTTTGGTTCATGTCTTTGATCACATAAATTTAAAATGTCTTTGATCAATGAATTTAGATGGATATTTTCCGTTGTTGATTGAATTTAGGTCCATATTTTAAATTGCTCACTGAAATATAAAATATCAAATTTTGGTTATTGAGCTTTTGAATATATCGTACGTTACTCACTAGCATAACAATTGAAATTTGAAAAATATCGAGTTTATAGTAAGTAATATACAATATTATTTAAAATTCAGTGAGTAATGTACAACGTGTTTCAAATTTTAGTGATCAAAATTCGATATTTGAAATTTCAGTGAGCAATCGAAGACATGCAACCAAGTTCAATGACCAAAATTCGATATTTTTAATTTCAGTGACCAATAAAAAATATGAACTTAAGTTCAGTGACCATTGGAGGAGTTAACTCATTTTTTCACTAATTATCCCATCCTAAATTTATTCTTTTCCCCGTTTGAGTCTATTATTCTCAAAACTTATTTTTTTTAAAAATTATTTTGAACCTGTTATTAAGGATATGGCAGAAAAAAATAATAGAAAGAGAGCTCCAGTGTAAAGATCTTCATTAGTGTGTAAATCGATTGTACATCTTTCTTGGTATCTCCAGATAATAGGTAGGAGTATAAACTGAAACTTTCTGGAACTACAAAGATAGTTATTAAATCATTTTTCCCTAAACTAAACCAAGCATTAAGAAAAATAGGATTTTGGGATTAGAAATAAACTAAACTAACCATTGGCCCTTAAAGCGTATTCTCAAAATCCTTATATCTACAACCACATATTCTTCCACAAAATTAGTTTAAACATAAATTCAATTTTTTTCTATTTTCTAACAATACATTCTTCAAAAAATCAATATTCAAAAATAAATTATCCCCAAAAAGGACTCAAATCAAATCACGTGTGGGATTTTTTTTTTATAATAGTCGATAATATTTTTTGAAGTTTCGATAGTTTAATAAATTATTATTTTCTCTTCTTTCCTTTATATTTATGCAGTCGGTAATATAACCATAATTAAAGGTTTAATAATTGTACTTTTTATTTAAAAATTATTTAATGCAATACCAAGCTGAAATGTCAAATTATTATATTTTGTATTCTGTCGATGGGCTAAGTTAGTTCCTTTTTATGAGGAAAAAGAAAAAATGTCAATTATTATTTGAAACATCGCCTTTTCTTTTTGGTGTCTGTTAAGATGTTATACTAATTAATGTGTTTTGCAAGTTACTTGATATTTCTAAACTTGATGAATTATAATTTATTGAATAGATATCTATTTAATTTAGTGTAAATATATTGATTTTAGGTTAAACTCAAATTTGGATGCAATTGATGTGAAGAAATGCATATTTGAGCTTAATTAGAGTTGATTTCAGACAAGTCGAATTGCACAAGATCAAAAAGAAGAATTAAGAGAGTAATCGAATGAATTTTACAAATTCTAGGGGAGTTAAATTCAACATTTGTAAAGTTTGACAACTTAATTGCAGCTTTCAAAACTTGAAATCGAATCAATTACAGATAATTGTGAAATGAGGAGGATAAGATTGGAAAGACTGAAAGATTTAAGACCAAATATGCAAAGATGAAGGGACTCAAGTTGACTGAAATGAGGAAGTCACGGACCAACTTCAATGGGAAGCAAAAAAAAAAAAAATTGTGCCTTGCAACCGCAAGGACCCATGCGATCACAAGGTGAGATAAAATTTCTCAAGCAAGACCATGAACTATAGTATTGAATTGCAAGTCCATACACAGTGCGATCGCATGGGATCCTCCATATATTAACAATGAAACCTTTATTATAGAATTTAAGTTGCAATAATCGTTATCATATCTTTTATAAAGTTAGTCGAGCAAACACAAATTGGAATGATAGTACATAACTTGAAACTTAAGCTTCAAAAGAAGATGAAAAATAATATTTAATCTTCTCAATGGGTCATTGTAAGTCTTCTTGAGTCTCCTCAATATCAAAGCATTTGTCTATGATATTTATGTAAATACATATGTTTTGAATCAAAAACTTCTCTAAAACTTGTAAAGAATGTGGGATTTTTTTATTTTTTTCCCCCTAAGGCTTCTCCTCCTTTTTGATTCTTCTTTTTGATAATATGCCAGTTAATCTCTAATTAATTCGAATCAATTCTAATTAAGCTAAAAAGCACCAATTGTTTCCAAGTTCGAATTTTACCTACGATTAATATATTTACGCTAGGGTAATTAGCGCATAAACATCTATACATTTCGTTGTTATTGTGCAAAACGTTCATATTTTTTATTTTTTGGCCTTTTTCCCTTAATTATACCTATCATTACACAAAAGATCCTATTTCATCCAATTTTTCATTTAAGTGAATGGCATTTTTGTCTTAAAATTATTTTTCTTCGTTCTTTCCCATTTGAAGCCATTTTTCTTATGTTTAAATATTTGAAAACCAATCTTAACAATCTAACCTTTGTATAATTGAAGAAGGCAAGGTTGCTAGCAAAAGCCAAATCTGTAGAAGATGCTCAAAGGCAAGTGGAGGCAGAAGCTATAGCAAAAGCCAAGAGGAGGAGAGAACTAGCTCGAGAGACATTGCTCAAGGTCTAAAGAAATTTTATTATCACATAAATCAGAATAGTTTGGCTTTTCCTCCATCTCTCCTTCCATTCTTAACCTTCAATTTCTATTATTTTCTAGATTGAGAAGACTGTTGAAATTAATGAAATTTCTTGATTTTCTTAAAGATTTGGAAATGCTTAGGGTTGTCTTTCGTGAGCAATCACTCGTCATATAAATGAAAAATCTGTATTCAAATGTTTAAACAAATGAAAAAATGAGTTCAAATGGTATACGCCCACCATTTCCCATATATCCCCCTTTGAGACACAAAATAGTATAAACAAATTATGCACAAATTCTTCAAAACAATTTACTAAAAACCCAATAATTCTCTACATAATTCAACGCTAAACTGGGATTATCCTCGTAGAAGTGTTTGGGTGGCCTTAAACATCGTCGGAATTGTCTTTTTTGAAATGGGGATGTGGAGGGAAAATATGAGAATCGACACCAATAACGGTACCTGGCAGTGGCGTAGGCTCACCAAGAACCTAGGCATTGGTGTAGAGTTCTTGTCTGCCATTGGCTCTACCAATAAAATAACACCCAAAATCGTGACATAAAAGAGAATCAACGGCAGAGATATAACAATAACCATACCCATACCCATCTTCTTTATTTGCCTTTGTAAATTTCAATTTCTCAAAGCGGTAGACTGTTAAGATTTGTTTTCAATGGTTTAAACATTAGAAAAATGGGTTCAAATGGGAAGAAAGAGTAAAAATAATTTTCAGACAGAAATAAAATGAAATGACTTTTTACGCAATGAAATGTGGAGTTAAGGGTGAAAATATCAGAAAATGAAAGATATGAACTTTTTGCACAATAATAGTGAATAGTATTGATGTTTTGTGCTAATTATCTCTTTACACTATATTAGGTAAATGTTAATTAATCATAATTTATCAAGTTTATAAAACCCAGATAAGGGTGCAAAACAAACTTATCTGTTACTACTAAAAATAAAATTAAGCTTTTGCATTTAGATTCTAAACTTACATCTTCAAAGTTATGTAATGCATGCATGTTTAAGGGTTCCGAAATATGTGTAAAAATTAGATGTAGTAATTCAATGTGATATCATAATAAATGTGTGTGTGTGTGTGTGTGTGTGTATACACACACACGCATAAAAGTGTATTAAAAAAATCCCATTTCATTACAAGTGTGTGTATATATATACACACACGCGCGCGCGCGCATAAAAGTGTATTAAAAAAAATCCCATTTCATTACAAGTCTGGCATGCAATATACTGGATTCTCGTGAGGTTAAACAGAATCACATTTTTCTTCCCTTTGTTCAGTGTATGATTATGAAGGTCACCAAAAATTTCAATAAGAACAGTTGAGATTTGGAATATATATAATATATATATGCATTTCATTGCGTTGGTTCGAGCTCACCTCTTGACAAACACATAGGCAAAAGTGTAGGATAATTTATTGTTTTAAATCATTGGATCTTTCATGTTAAATCATCAAGAAATACATAAATTATGGTGGAAGCGTACCTGAATTATATATGGTTAATGCAATAATAAATTTTGCGATTTTGTCTTCCAAATCTACATGCAGGCTCCCTTTTCTCTCTGTGATGGGATGCAGTAGAGAATGAATAATACGTGCGTGTGATCTGGGGACCATAATCATATTTATATAGTGACGCCCTTTGACCTAATTAGGCCCATCATAAAATTAGGCCTTGGGCCCAATCTCTACACATATATAAACCCACACATTAATTGGATACATTAAAATCCAAAACCGAAACCTTATTAGATCACTTTAATTGGGCTCAACCGAATTCGATAGCCTTTAATTTAATACACAATTATTTACACATATAAACTCGTCTATTGATTAAAAAATCTTTACAATCTCTCACTGGGGCTATATGTGTCACCTTATAATTGTGCATTAAACATAATTTTATGAGTACTCAGAATTTTGCTATCATTAGTGAATACATCCCCAAAACAATCTCGTCCATCAATCATCCAACATAGGATCAAAGCGGCTTTAGCTACCTTCATTGTAGCTAAACCTATCAATGGTTACGTATATCAATATAACCGAATGACATAGATCAAGTATAGATGTGTAGCATGAAAATTACATGTAATGTGATCAGTAACATGCCTATTTCCAATTGGTCGACCTTAATACCTTAGTGAGATCATTTTAAACAAGTTCAGAGATAATAAATCAAATAAACCTTATAACCGAAAATAACTTTAACCTTAAACCTTATCCAAAATGACAGTATATGTGTCTAGCATAAAAATGCAAACTCCCACTGAAACTAAATATTTTCAAGAGACATTACACCCATATGAGTATTGTGCTCGTGAAAGACCTTGGGTATCAATTTCTTAGTGAGCGGATCCGCAATCATGGAGTTTGTCCCTATGTGCTCTATTGACACCTGTTCACTTTGAACTCTTTCTTTAATAGCCAGAAACTTGATCTCTATATGTTTCAACTTTGTCAAGCTCCTGTTGTTATTGGAATACAGCACTGCTGATTTATTGTCACCAAATATCTTGAGCGGTCTTTCTATATTGTCTACAATGCGTAGCCCAGTGACAAAATTATGCAGTCATATTCCATGATTTGATGCATCATAGCAGTGGATCTCCTACTATCTTGGCATCCCGCGAAATCGAAATCAGAATAACCGACAATCTCCAACTGATCTGATCTCCTGTATGTGAACATGTAGTCTTTTGTTCTCTGTAAATACCGCATGACCCATTTAGCTGCTTTCCAATGATCCATTCCTGGGTTTCTTAAATATCTCCCTAGCATCCCAACAATATACGCTATATCCGGACGCGTACAAACCTGAACATACATCAGACTCCTTATAATTGAGGAATAAGGAATCTTCTGTATTTCTTTAATTTCCAAGTCATTTTTAGGACACTAACTTAAGTTGAACTTGTCTCCTTTAGCCACAGGGGTGTCATCTGATTTACAATCTTGCATGCCATATCTTTAAGAACCTTTTCGATATAACTCTTTTGTGATAATCCAAGAATACTCCAAGAATGGTCTCGTTGTATCTAAATTCCTAATACAAAAGAGGCGTTACCAAGATCTTTCATCTTAAAATTCTTTGCTAGAAATCTCTTGGTTTCATGCAATAAGACTATATCGCTGCTGGCAAGTAATATGTCATCGACATATAAAACTAGAAAAATATACTTGCTCCCACTGAACTCGTGGCATATACAATCATCGACCAAATTCATCTCAAAACCAAATGAGATGATCACCTGATGAAACTTGAATACCATTGACGAGACGCCTATTTGAGTCCATAGATGGATTTCTTTAATTTACAAACCATTTGCTTTGTATCGTCCGATATAAAGTTTTCTGGTTGTACCATATAAATTGTTTCATCAATGTCACCATTGAGAAATACTGTCTTAACATCCATCTGATGTAACTCAAGATCAAAATGCGCTACCAATGGCATTATAGTTCTGAAAGAGTCTTTCAAAGAAATCGGAGATAAAGTCTCTTTATAATCGATATCTTCTTTCTGTGTAAAGCCCTTTGCGACAAGACGAGCCTTATACCTCTCTACATCACCTTTCGAACCCCTCTTGGTCTTAAATATCCATTTACAACCAATGGGTTTCGCACGTTCATGCAATGGTACGAGGTCCCATACGTCATTGTCCTTCATGGACTTTATCTCTTCATTCATGGCATCGAGCCACTTTTGAGAGTTAGAACTTTCCATGACTTGACGGAAGTTGGTCGGATCATCTTCCACCATTCCAATGTCAACTTCATGTTCTTGGAGAAATACGATGTAATCATCCGAAACTGCACTTCTTCTCTCTCTAGTGGATCTTCTTAATGGAATTGGTTCTTGAGGCTGTAGAATTTGTTCTTCTGAAACAATTTGTTGATTTTAAGAGGGAGGTATGACATTGTTTTGATCCGAAGTTGTTTCTTGAACAATATCAAAGATAGAAACCTGATCATTGTCAATGACAATTGGAGGAATTTTAACATATTCCTCCTCAAAGACAAAGTATGTAACCCTTTCTCCCCCCACAAACTCAACATCCTCAAAGAACCGAGCATTTTCTTTCTCAAAAATTACGTTAGTTGTGGGATCATAAAACTTGTAACCCCTGGATCTTTCAGAATATTCAATAAAGTAGCAACCGATGGTCCTTGTGTCCAGTTTCTTTTCATTTGGCTTATAGGGCCTTGCCTCAACTAGACACCCCCAAATATGTATATGCTTCAAACTAGACTTCTTGTCCGTCCAAAACTCAAATGGGGTTTTATTAGTGGCCTTAGTTGGAACTCTGTTGAGCATATAAGCTGTGGTATTTAATACTTCACCCCAGAGAGATTCTAGTAAGGTAGAATGACTAATCATACTCCTCACCATGTCTTTAAACGTTCTATTTCGTCTCTCAGCAACATCATTCATAGTGGGCGAACCCCGACATAGTGTACTATGGGACGATACCGCATTCCTCTAGGAATTTAGCAAATGGTCCTGGACATTGTTCACCTGAACCGTCATATCTGCCATAGTATTCACCCCCACAGTCAGATCTGACGCTTTTAATCATTTTGCCGAGTTGGTTCTCAACTTCAACTTTATAGTTTTTGAACACATCAAATGACTGTGATTTTTCATGAATGAGATATAGGTAGCCATATCTTAAAAAGTCGTCTATGAACGTTATAAAATATTGTTGACAATTCCAAGAACCTGTAGGAAATTGTCCACAAATATTCGTATGTGTAAGTTTTAAGACGTCTGAAGTCCTATTGGCTTGAAATCTCCTTTTATTGGTTTGTTTTCCCTTTATACAGTTGACACACAAATCATAATCTGTGAAGTCAAAAGGGTCGAGAATCCTGTTAGACACAAGTCTCTCAATTTTTCCTTTGGAGATGTGACCTAATCTCTTGTGCCACAACGAGGCAGAATTCTCGTCGTTTAATTTTCGCTTTACACATCGAGTACTTACATGCAAGGATTCATTAAAAGAAGTAATTGTATCAATTGAATAAAGATTAGCGTAACCTGATAAAGAACCGGAACTAACCAATTTTGAATCATAAAACAAACTAAATTTTCCATTTCCAAATGAGTAAGTATAACCAAATTTGTCCAAAACAGAAATAGAAATCAAATTTCGTCTAAAAGATGGTACAATAAATGTCTCAACAAGATCCTAATAATATTCAGTCTTTAACAATAATCTAAATTTTCCTATTGCCTCTACTGCTACCTTCTTGCCATCGCCAGCATAGATGTATCTTTCACTATCACTTGGTTTTCGGCAACTCAGGCAACCCTGCATAGATATACTGATGTGAGTTATTGTACCAGAATCTATCCACCATGTATGTTTAGGTATCGAAGTTAAATTAACCTCAGAACAAACCAAATGAAGAAGAATACATTTCTTTACACGCCATGCATGGTAATTGTTGTAATTCTTCTTCTTATGACCTGCAGCTCCACAGAAGAAACAACCATCTTCAGTTGATTCCTTATGCTGTTTTTTTTGCGGTGCTGTACCCGTAGCTTCCTTATTAATTTTCGTTTTCTTGTTCCTTTTATCCTTAGAGGTGGTGGCCAAAGGAACACTTTATGTTTTCTCATGCTTCAATCTTTCCTCTTCCTGGACAAAGTGTGAGATGAGCTCATTAAGGAACCATGAGTCCTTTTGACAGTTGTAGCTTACCTTGAATTGACTGAAATGTGCCGGAAGGGATATCATAACCAAGTGTACTAACAAGTCTTCAGATAAATCCAACTTGAGCGCCTTTAGTTTTGAAGCAATGTGAGACATTTCCATAATGTACTCCCGAGTGTTTCCTTTCCCTTTATACCTCATTGAGACAATGTTTGCCAAAAGTGTACTTATTTCAGCCTCTTCATTCTTGGCAAACCTCTTCTCAAGATCCTCAAGGAAACCCTTAGTCGTAGTCACCTTATCAGACATAGTACCTCAGAATGCTTCTAGAATAGCACGCTTCATGACCATTAAGCTTATGCGGTTTGATCGTTCCCACTTTTCTATCTCCCTCTTGTCATCAGAGGTACTCTTATCAGTAAGTGCAGCAGGTTGATCGATCCGTAAAACAAGGTCCAGGTCCATGACTCCGAGAACAATCATCACGTTCTCTTGCCCCGCCCTAAAGTTTGTGCCATTTAGCATTGGAATTTAATTGATGCTAGCAGAGATATTAGCAGCAGAACCTGAAACTGAATTAGAGAACGTTTATTATGAATAGCTCACATGAATATGTTTAGTATGCAAATAATAATAATAATCTCAAATAGTGGTAGGGCCCATCACAAGATACCAAGCACAACATCAATATCTAGTCTTTGGACAGAGATATTGACTTGTAAGCGGTACTCTTGGCGTAGTGATCAAACATTGACAATATAATAACGTGTCAATCAATAAACCTTTCTTTGGACCGATTTATTGATCACACATTAAACCAAATAATTGTCACACGTTTATCACCACAAGTGCACGTGTATTCGGCTAAATATTGACCTTCCTTTGGGCCAACCAATATTCCCATGAATAACACATGCACAAACACCTTTAAATATTCTAAGTTAGTCAATTTTCATAAGAGATGTTGCTTTGACAACATGTTACTTCAATTAACCAACTTTTGAATATTATATATCTTAAAAGAGTCCTTAGTACCAAAATTTGAGAAAGAGAATCACCAATTTTGCACATTTTGTTTAGTTTTAAACTTTAGGGGCCTTATGATTAATAATTCAAAATTTTAAGGGGCAAAATTAATTAATTCCAAACTTTAGGGGTTGAAATTAATGAACTTGAAACTTTAGGGACCATAATTAATTAATTCAAAACTTTAGAGGATCAATTAGAACAAAATTAAAACTTTAGGGGCTAAAAATTGACCAATTCAAAACTTTAGGGATCAAATTTTGAAAATTTGAAACTTTGGGGGTCAATTTGAATTAATTATAAACTTTGGGGATCAAATTTAATTAATAATTAAATTTTGAGGGCTTTAATTATAAAATTCAGAACTTTAATGGCCTGAATTAATTAATTTTTAAACCTTAGGGATTGAATTATTAAATAAAAAACTTAAAGACCCAAATCTTAATATAACTTAAAGGTTAGGGACTGAAACCTTAATTTTATTATCATAACCCTAATTGCAAACGGGGACCTCAAATTTTCTAATTTACACGTGAGGCCCCCGCCCCCAAAATACAGAAACTGAAACCTAAAAAAAAAAAAAAAAAAATTTCTTTTTCTGGCGGTGCACAGCGGCGTCGCAGGCAGCAGCGCCTGGGTTTTGCAGCAGTGCACAAGTGCTGCTGCAAAACACAGCACTGCTGCATTGCCGGCGCTTCAATGCGTCAGCTGCAGTAGCCCCGCCAGCGGCCAATTTTTTTTTTTTTTTTTTTTTTTTTTTTCAAAAAAAATTCATGCGAAAGCGTACCTGAATCAGATATGGTTAATGCAATAATAAATTTCGCGATTTTGTCTTCCAAATCTACACGCGGTCTTTTTTTCTCTATGTGATGGGATGCAGTAGAGAATGAATAATACGTGCGTGTGATCTGGGGACCATAACCATATTTATATAACGAACGCCTTTTGACCTAATTCGACCCATCATAGAATTAGGACTTGGGTCCGATCTCTACACATATGTAAACTCACACTTTAATTGGACACATTAAAGCCTAAAATCGAAATCTTATCAGATCACTTTAATTGGGCTCAACTGAATTTGATAGCCTTTAATTTAATACACAATTATTTACACATATAAGTCAATCTATTGATTAAAAAATCCTTACAAGAAGTAATAATAACTTTTCCATTTATTTCGACTCAACCACAAATAAGACAAGTATTGACCACTTCACTTGGCAGGTGTATATTTCACACAATTTGGCTTCCTAAGATCATTAACTCTTACTAATAAGTATGCATATACGATGCTCTACAACATGAATTTGTGTTCTGGATTATGGATCAGTATTGGTATCCAAACTTCCTGCAATAATGCACCAAGAAAATCCCTGACTTTGGCTAAGTCTACTTTTTCGGCTTCTAGCCTTCACTGTAATGAGAAGAAGAGTGCAATGTGATCTCACGCCTCTCAAGCTCAAGATATGTTTTGAACAAGCAACTGTTTTCTCATTTTCAAGTACAAAAGGTTAATTATTTTTAAAGTAATTTTAAGTTACTGTCAAAATAATTAACTTCTTTTTATTTTTAATTTTGGTCTAAACAATTAGTTATTCTAAAACCAGTTTAATTATTCACAAAGTATGGAATTTACTCTAAACAACTTTTTAAACTTTGCGAAATATGTGTATGGAGTATTCAACATACTCTTAATGTAAGGAATTTTTAAATCGATCATATGGGCTTATATGTGTGAATTATTGCGTATTGAATTAGAGGCTATCAAATTCGGTTAAACCCAGTTAAAGTGATCTAATAAGGCTTCGATTTTGGACTTTAATACATCCAATGAAATTGTTGGTCTTTTATGTGTAGAGATCGGGCTCGGGTTCCTAATTCTACGATGGATCGAATTAAGTCAAAGGGCGTTAATATATAAATACGATTATGATCCCCAAATCACACGTGAATTGCTAATTCTGTTCTGCCTCCCATCAACAGAGAGAATTAAGGGCTGCGTGTTAATTTGGAATATAAAACCGCAAGATAACAATGTTTGATTCAGCCTTCAAGTACGCTTCCGCATTAGTTTATACATTTTTGATGATCCAATATAAAGATTCGGTAATTATGAAGGTAACAAATTTTCTTACGAGTGGTATCAAAGTTTTTTCATGTTGAATTATTGAGAATCGAATAATTTATTTGATTCTTGCAAGATTTTTTGGAGTTTTCAAACTTGACAATTTTTGGATCTATATTTTGTTGAATTTTAAAAATTTGCGATTTGTTATTGTCTTTCAAAATTTGGATTGAAGTTTAAGAAATTTTTGGATTACGGATCTTTTAAAAGAACTAAGATTTTTTTGAAGATTAGAGAAATTTTTTTGGTTTTTTTGGGCAAGCACTGCTACATAGGGGCATCGGCCCACGCCGATGCTCCCTATCCTGTATCAGGCGACATCGAAGTGTGTCGCCAAAGGGAGAAGATAAATATTTTTTTTTTTTTTTTTGAGTTTTAGATGAGTTTTGTGAGATTTAGGGGCAGGGGCCTCATGTGCAAATTGGATAACTTGAGGCCGTTGCCTGCAATTAGGGTTAGGATTATAAATTTGAGGTTTCAATTCCTAACGTTTAAAGTACATTCAAATTGGGCATTTAAGTTTTGAATTTAATAATTCAATCCCTAAAATTTAAAAAATTAATTAATTTGGACCATTAAAGTTCTGAATTTTATAATTAAAGCTCTAAAAGTTTAATAATCAATTCAAATTGGCCCCCAGAAGTTTTAATTTGTTCTAATTGGCCCCTAAAATTTTGAATTGGTTAATTTTTGGCCCCAAAAGTTTTAAATTTATTAATTTTGGTCCCTAAAGTTTTGAATTAGTTAATTTTGCCCTATAAAGTTTTGAATTATTAACCCTTAGGCCTCTAAAGTTTAAAACTAAATAAAACATGCAAAATTGGTGATTTTCTTTCTCAAATTTTGGTACTGAAGATTCTTTTAAGAGATATAATATTCGAAAGTGAATTAATTTAAACAACATGTTACCAAAGCAATATCTCTTGTGGAAATTAATTAACTTGAAATATTAAAAGGTGTTTGTGCATGCGTTGTTCATGCGAATATTGATCGGCTCAAAGGAATGTAAGTATTTAGGCGAATTGCACGTGGACCTGTGGTGATAAACATGTGACGATTATTTGATTTAATGTGTGATCAATAAATTGGTGCAAAGAAATGTTTATTGATTGACATATTATTTTATCGTCAATGTTTGATCACTACGCCAGGTGTACTACTTACAAGTCAATATTTCTGTCCAAAAACTGGATATTGATGTTGTGCTATGTATCTTGTGATGAGTCCTACTATTATTTGAGATTATTATTGTTATTTGCAAATTAAGAATATTTATGTGAGCTATTCGTAATAATTGTTCTCTAATTTAGTTTCAAGTTTTGCTGCTAGTATCTCTGTTAGAATCAATTCAATTTCAATACTTAATGGCATAAACTTCAAGGCGTGGCAAGAGAACGTGATGATTATTCTCGGAGTCATGGATCTGGACCTTACTTTAAGGGACGATCAACCTGCTGTACTTACTAATAAGAGTACCTCTTATGACAAGCGGGAGATGAAAAAATGGGAACGATCAAACCACATAAGCTTAATGATCATGAAGCGTGTTATTCCAGAAGCATTCCAAGACACTATGTTCGATAAGGTGACTACGGCTAAGGGTTTCTTTGAGGACCTTGAGAAGAGGTTTGCCAAGAATGGAAAAGGCTTAAACAAGTAAACTTTTGGCAAACCTTGTCTCAATAAGGTATAAAGGGAAAGGAAACATTCAGGGTACATTATGGAAATATCTCATATTTCTTCAAAACTAAAGACACTCAAGTGGGATTTATCTGAAGATTTGTTAGCGCACTTGGTTCTGATATCCCTTCCAGTACATTTCAGTCAATTCAAGGTGATATACAACTGTCAAAATGACTCATGGTCCTATTGAGATTCTACTTAACATGCGCAGCGGAAAATTAAAACAATTTTCGATTTCCACCAAGAATCGTCTTTGTGTTTAGATAGAAATTGTGATAAAAATGATACATTTTCATGATCTACAAACTTCTTTGCCTTATCTTTATTCCAGCAACTTGGATCTGTCTCTCACAATTGTCCAATTGTTCAGCCTCTAACGGTGATCCACACAGAGAACAAGATTGTACCATTAGGGGTTTTCTTGTGCTAACAAGAATAATGAAAAATCACTACAATTTTAAAAATTATAATCATATTTATATAAACCCGAACGGGCTTAGCGTGACCCGGTCCAGCATTTAATTAACCCATTTATTTAACTCCGGTCCGTAAATTAATTAATCAAATCAGGTCTATAAATAAGCAATCCAATTAATTATTTTATCCAACACTTGTTAAATTAATTAATTGACAAATCACAATCTTCCAGTTCTCCTTTTGTGTGCGACCCATCAGGTTCCCAATCACGATGCCTAACGACGTGAAATAATTTTTTGATCTAATCAAAATTGATAAATTAAAACACCCTTTTAATTTATCACCAATCACACTCGTCGTCCCAAATTGACATCTAGCAATGTGTCAGGGCAATACATGTAACGAAAAATGTCACGTGGTATGACAAAATCAAATTCGTTTGTTTACCGTGAAACTATAATCTCTTCGTTAATATGATCCGATCAATTACGAGATACACAAGTGTGTCAATCTCGATTATCGATCATATCTTTCACTCCACTATTAAGTCAATATAAGTCGAAAACTTCTTTTCGACTTATGAGTACACCTTGGTCAAGAATTTCATTATCGACTTAATTGAATGAAACGCAGATCATAATCTCTTACTATCTAAAAGTGACGAATCTTCTATTGGTCATTCACAACCTTCATATGATTTTTGATATACCCGAACGATGCCGTATTAGCGGCCCTTGACAGAGCAACATCCAATACCGTCAAAGCATGACCGTCCTCATATAAGGTACTATGACAACCTGAAGTCAAAAGGACCAATCCCACTACCGAACGTTAGAGATTAACTACTGACACTCAGATAGTTATTCATGTGGAATCTCTCGATGGGTCTCCAATATTTTGTTTTACAACAAAACATTCAAGTGTTCATTTAAGTGTCACTACACTTTAACTTGTGAGATCAGCAACTTACTTCACAAGTAAGAAATGCCACACGTGATGGTCTATCCGTAATAACGATATCCGTATCTCGTTATTACTTATGACCACAGACGATTTAAGATTCAATCATATGTAATTTGTATCTCACAATCACAACTCATTGTGATTAATAAATTACGAAAATTTGAATCTACGAACTCTATTATTTAATTTAATTTGTCTATTAATTAAATAATAGATCTGTCATTAAATTGTATTAATTATATATCAAAAGTATTTATATCAAAGGTTGATTGGACCTAGGGCATAACATTTGCAGGTCCCTTAATGAGCTAATCTCACATTGTATCTAGGAAGAGAAAAGATTGAAGCATGAGAAGACAAAATATGCTCATTTAGACACCACCTCAAATGACAAAAAGAACAAGAAAAGGAAAAATGATAAGGAAGCTGGGGGTGCAACATCACAAAAGAAATAGCATAAAGAACCAACTGAAATGGTTGTTTCTTCCGTGGAGCTGCAGGTCATAAGAAGAAGAACTGCATCAGTTACCAAGCATGGCGTGTAAAGAATGTATTCTTCTTCATTTGGTTTGTTCTGGGGTTAATGTAACTTCAGTACCTAGACATACATGGTGGATAGATTCTGGTGCAACAACTTATATTAGTGTGTTTAAGCAGGGTTGCTTGAGTTGCCGAAAATTAAGTGATGGTGAAAGATACATTTATGTTGTCGACGGCAAGACGGTGGAAGTAGAGTCAATAGAAAATTTTAGATTATTGTTAAGGACTGAATTTTATTTGAATCTGAATGAGACATTTATTGTATCATCTTTTACACGAAATCTGATTTCTATTTCTGCTTTGGACAAATATGATTATTCTTGTTCATTTGGGAATGGAAAATATAGTTTATTTTATGATTCAAAATTGGTTGGTTTTGATTCTTTATTAGGTTACGATAATCTTTATTTAATTGATACAATTACTTCTTTTAATTAATCCTTGCATGTAAGTACTCGAGTTGTAAAGCGAAAATTAATCAGCGAGAATCTGTCTCGTTGTGGCACAAGAGATTAGGTCATATGTCCAAGAGGAGAATTGTGAGACTTGTGTCTGATGGGATTCTCGACCCTCTTGATTTCAAAAATTATGATTGTGTGTCAACTGCATAAAGAGAAAACAAATCAATAAAAGGAGATTTCAAGTCAACATGATTTCGGACGTCTTAGAACTTATATGTATGGAGTAATCAACATACTCTTAATGTAAGGAATTTTTAAATCGATTATGTAGGCTTATATGTGTGAATTATTGTATATTAAGTTAAAGGCTATCAAAATCGGTTAAGCCCAATTACAGTGATCTAACAAGGCTTCGATATTTTGGATTTTAGTGCATCCAATTAAAGTGTGGGTCTTTTATGTGTAGAGATCGAGCCCAGGTTCCTAATTCTATGATGGGTCGAATTAGTTCAAAGGGCGTCAATATATAAATAAGGTTATGGTCTCAAAATCACACGTGAATTGCTCATTCTGTTCTGCCTCCTATCACCAGATAGAATTAAGGGCCGCGTGTTGATTTGGAAGATAAAATCGCAAGATTCAACTATTGCAATTAACAATGTCCGATTCAAGTACGCTTCCCATTAGTTTATATATTGTTGGTGATCCAACATGAAAGATTCAGTGATTATGAAGGTAACAAATGGTCCTACCTAATGCATATAATGTCAGTCTATAGTCAAGCTGCGAGGGATAAATTATGTAGAGTTTTATCATTATAGATTCTACATAGTTCAACGAAAAACATAAAACACCCGATAGCGAACAAAAAATTAATGAGTAAATTATATTGGTCTATCAATACCAGTGGCTTTCCAAAACCCAGAACCTGTCCTAGGGTCGGTCCTGTGATTGTTAGGGCCCGAGGCGAAGTTCAAAAATTAGGCTCCCAAATTCAACGTAAACGAAAAATTCAAAGATATATTATGCAACATATTGTTAACTTAAAACAACAAACAAATATCTCAATCATTTCAGAATTAATGAAAAAACTATTTTCCTTTTCCTTTTCTTTCTTTTAATATTAAAAAAAAAAACTTTGGACCAAAATAGGCCCTTTGTGGTTTTGGACCTGAAGCACAAGCAAATGGACCGCCCATGCCTGTCACTCTATTGGGTTTGATGTTGTTCCTGTATTTTCTTCCTCTTTTGAAAAACAAGCAACATTTTATGTCTCCTACATTATTTGATTCTGATTATCCAGCAAAAATAATAAAACGCCTCTAATTCTCTCTACCAAACGTGTTAATATATATTTGGGCACCTACTTGAACATGGATATTTATGACTGGCAATCTCAATCAAAAATAACAGATACTATTCATGCAAAATTAAGCAAATTATTGAAGGAAAAAAAAATGAAGATGATTACTTACTTTGAAGGATCGTAAATGTAGCTACCAGTCTGGTAAGTTCAATACTACAGGTAGTAGCTGTATAGGCATGACCTTGTACTCCATACACAAAATTATCAAAAGTCGTTTTATTACAACAAATAGTACGGGCATAAGCATATCAGTATTTTCGTCCACATTTTCTAGTGACAAAGCTATCTCACAATGTTGTCCTGAGATTTCGGTAAATTACTAAGTTCACTGAGTCTATAAGTTACGCTCAATAATTCTTGATGTCAACAAATACATGCTACAAACCATAAAAAATTAATATACAAGAGATTCATGTAAAATTTAACTGTTTGAGATAAACATATTTAACACATGTTGATATAAATTAAAATTCAGATTTTAATTTAAATAAAAGTCAACAATTAATTTTAACCACACATTTTATGAGACTCACAACTTTTCAACCACACATTTCAACAACTTTTATCAAAATTTATTAAAAATTTGATTTTAATCCCCATCAAATAGGAGTTTAATGTAATTAAGTAGAAATCTAATAGTCTACTAAAAATGAAAAATTGAAAAACTATTGCCGTCGAAAAGACATTGGGCAATGCTCACAACACGGCAAGATGGTCAAGATGATAGTAGGTGGTCCCATTGACTCGAAGGTGGAAGAGGCGAGAGTCCAATGTCATTTTGCTTAGCTGACAACCATAGACGGACCCACATGGGGTCATGTGGGGTTAATTGACCCCACAAAAATTTCATTTTTTTTTTGGGGAAATCCGTAAATTATTCAAACTTGTTGCCAAACTTTTTTTCTTTTTTTAATATGTAAATTAATCACAACTTTACCCATTGGCAAGCCCAATTGCCCGTGATCAGACCTTTGCTTTTCATCATTTCATACATATTTGGAGTCTTGAACAACCATCCATTGCCCTAAAACCCCACAGAGAGAGGAAAATGAAGAATCGACCGACACAAAGAGATCGTCAAATCGCAATTCATATTTTCGGGTTTTCTTTTCTTGTGCTAATTTTTTATTTTCTTCCATTTAGGTGACAAATCTACCATCTACTTGTTTGACATTTGTTTTTCTTCCAAGTTCCATCTAGGTTAGCAAACTTGTATTAGTTGGATTTGGATTTGGATGTGGCTTTAATTTTTCTTGTTAATTTGGACCTTTTCCTTTAATTAGTTTCTTTTCATTTTTAAAATTTGAGATGTGCAAGTGCATTTCTACTTATTGAAACTTGAAAAATATATTATATATGTTAATATGTATCATTGTCTGGTTATTCCTTAATCTCTAGACTTTAGTTTGTGTCTCAGCTATTTTGATATTAAAAATGTGTTTCGAAATTCTATGGTCATGACCTTAACTTTGTCCACAGTCCACAGTAGAAATTTTGATTAGTTGACAGGTGATTGAGATTTGCGGAGATATACATTGCCTGTTCAAAAAAAATTATTATCAATTTCAAGTTTAGACATTGTTTTTAATTTTTAGCCCCACAAAACCAAAAGTCTGGCTCCGTCCCTGCTGACAACTACACGTAGACAGTGGCATTACACTATCATTTTCAATTTTAATTACACATATGAAAATTCATATTTACCCCAGCCCCCTTTTGGACGTCATTAATCAGCTATGGTTTTAGAGATGAAGACTACAAATGCACAGGAGTAGTGGAAAACTTGGAGCATAAAGGTACGCCATGGGAGAAGATGATTGTTTTCTTTTTATTTAATTTTTAGAATAGAATTTATTCCTGAGTTAATAATTATCCTTATGCCCTTTGATCAGCATGTTAAATACATAATACAGTCGTAAGTTTTCTCTAACAAGTCAAGAAATCGATATATCGCAAAACATTTGTAGTGAATCTCACACTTTTAGTAGGTGAGTTTTGAATTTAAATTTAAATTTCTTTTACTTTTGAAAACGTGTGTTATATTTAGTTAATTACTTATATTTAGTTATTTATTTTAGCATAATATGTAGTTTCCTATTATTGTAAGTTTCCTATTATTTTTAGGTTTCCTTATAGTAGTATAAAACCCGTTTTATACTTTCTTTGAAAACTCAATTGATGGCTTAATAGATTTTTGTTCCCTCTTTATTCTTCTTCTCTTTCTCTTCTCTTTTCTTCCTTTTGAATTGATTCAACATATTGGTTTGAGATTCATTATATTGTTATCATGGTATCAGAGCCTATAATTGAGTTAAAATTTGTGAAATTTCTGTTTAGGTCGTACTGAAATCAAGATAGAAATCAGGCAAAGAAAGTTTGTATGAAAAATCTATTCGACAGCAACTTAAAATAAAGATTCCGACCAAACTGTAGATCCATTAAGAAAACGGAGACCAGATCCTTGTTCAGCAGGTTGAGACGAAACGTCCGGTCAGGCGCGTGTCGGTGTTTGGCGGCGCGTGGCGGTGGCGCGTGAGGACCACGCGCAGAGGCAGTGGTGGAGCGTGAAGGCGCGTGAGTCATTTTTTCGGGGTTATTCCAAAAGGCAGTTTGTTCCTTGGTAATTTTCTGATCTTTTGGTGGTATTGATTTGGTTATACGTATACTGTGCAGTATATTTTAACTATAGTTTGTGGAAGTACGTTGGTTATCATTGGTTTCCTTATCATTGGTTATAGTTTGTGGAAGTACGTTGGTTATTGTTGGTATTTATTGACTTTATGATGGTTACTGAAAGAGATGATTCACGTCAATCCATTAGTATCAGACTAAATGATAAAAATTACTCGTATTGGAGTACAGTGATGAGAAATTTTTTAAAGGGAAAAAGATTATGGGGCTATGTTAACGGAACTATTGTGAAACCCGAGAACACTGCTCAGAATTATGTAATAGAGTTAGATAATTGGGAGTCAAACAATGCGAAAATTCTCACTTGGATTCACAATTCTGTTGAGCAATCTATTGGTACACAATCAGCGAAGTTTGAAACAGCAAAAGAAGTTTGGGAGCATTTTCAAACATTATACACTAAATCTAACTTTGCAAAACGGTATCAGTTGGAAATTGATATACGGGCTTTACATAAGAAAGATATGAGTATTCTTGAGTTCTACGCTGCTATGAACTCTATCTGGGATGAGCTGGCTCTTACGGAATCAGCAGGACTGAAAGCATGTGAGGAATATATTATTTTTAGAGAGGAGCAGAGATTAGTTCAATTTTTTATGGCACTTCACAGTGATTTTGAGGGACTCAGAGGCTCTATTTTACGTCGCACTCCACTTCCTTCAGTTGATTCGGTGGTTAGTGAACTTGTAGCTGAAGAAATATGTTTGAAATCTCTTGCAGGAGAAGTATCTCTTCCTCCATCCAGCACCTCAGTGTTGGCTGTACCTTCTCGACTGTTCACACAGAACCAGAATAAATGTTATGTGCAAGTTGTTACTGATGAGTGTAACTTTTGTAAACAAAAAGGACATTGGAAGTCTCAATGTCCAAAGCTATTGAAAAAGCAGCAACCTCAATCACACCAGCGATCTTATCGTCCCAATGCTAACATAGCTGCCACCATGCCACCTAATGATTCATCCATACTTGGAGCACCACCTTCATCCAATCCCATGTTGACGGACTTAGCAGAGCAGTTTCAGAAATTCTTAGCCACACAACCACATGCTATGTCAGCCTCCACTCATATAGGTTTGTTATCACAGAATCACTCAGGTATTTCTTCCTCATGGATCTTTGACTCAGGTGCTTCCAAACACATGTCGTCTAATTCAAAACTCTTTAATGACTTGCGTCCTTCCAACCCATCTATGTCTGTTATGACTGCTGATGGTACACCATTACCTTTAGCAGAAGTCGTTTAAAATTTTTAGTTTCTAAGGGTCAATTGGAAAATATACAAACTCATGATATTTCTGATTGTAGTGGCTGCAAATTAGCAAAATTTTCTGCTTTACCTTTTCCTCGAAGTATTTCTCATTCTGTTGCACCATTTGATCTTGTTCATTCTGATGTGTGAGGACCTGCTCCAGTTACTACAAAAGGAGGGTCTCGATATTATTTGTCTTTTATTGATGATTATAGTCGTTATTGTTGGGTTTATCTTATGAAGCGACGATCTGACTTTCTTTCTATTTATCGATCATTTAGAGCACTTATTAAAATTCAACATTCAACTGTAATCAAATGCTTTAGATGTGACTTGGTTGGAGAGTATACTTCATCCGAATTCTCTAAATTGCTTACTCTTGACGGCACAATTCATCAAACCTCTTGTGCTAATACCCCACAACAAAATGGTATTGCTGAACGAAAGCATAGGCACATTGTGGAAACTGCTAGTTCACTTCTTTTATCTGCCAAAGTTCCCAATGAGTTTTGGGGAGAAGTAGCTCTTACTGCTGTTTCTTTAATTAATAAGATTCCATCTTCCCACAATTCAGGTTTATCACCTTTTGAAACATTGTATGGGCATCCTCCGGATTACTCCTCATTGAGAGTCTTTGGTTGTACTTGCTTTGTTCTTCGTCCTGAAGTTGAACGTAATAAGTTGACATCTCGGTCTGCTATTTGTGTTTTCTTGGGTTATGGGCAAGGGCAAAAGGGTTATCGTTGTTTCGATCCCATTAATAATAAATTATATGTCTCTTGTCATGTCGTGTTTCTTGAGCACATTCCATTCTTCTCCATTTCTGATATTACTCATAACGTAACCAAAACCGACCTCATTTATATTGATCCATTCTCTGATGATATAAACAATTCACCTTCCCATACCCATGTACTATTGATTCTTCATGTCATGCAGGTACACATGCTTCAGATCATGCTACCCTTCCTCCTTCTATGGCTTCCCAAGCACCGCCTGAGATTGTTGATCCAACTCCTGCTTCATCTCTTCCTCGTTATTCTTAACGTATTCGTAAGTCCACTCAATTACCTGATTTTGATTATTCTTGTTATTCTGAGTCCTTTTGCTATCTTCTAACATCCATTCATAAGTTAGTTGAACCATCTTCCTATAAAGAAGCTATTTTGGATCCTCTTTGGCAACAAGCTATGGCTGATGAACTTTCTGCTCTACATAAGACAGACACTTGGGACTTGGTTGAATTGCCTTCAGGTAAACATACTATCGGTTGTCGTTGGGTTTATAAGATTAAAACCAAATCTGATGGTTCGATTGAACGCTACAAAGCTAGATTGGTTGCTAAAGGTTTTAATCAACAGTATGGTTTGGATTATGAGGAGACTTTTGCTCCTGTTGCCAAGATGACCACTGTTCGTACACTTATTGCAGTTGCATCTGTTCGTCAGTGGAGTCTCTCTCAATTGGATGTTAAAAATGCCTTTTTAAATGGAAATCTTCAAGAGGAGGTTTATATGGTTCCTCCTCCTAGTCTTTCTCACACTCCTGGATTTGTTTGTAAACTCAAGAAGGCACTTTATGGCCTCAAACAAGCACCTCGTGCCTGGTTTGAAAAATTTTCCACTGTTAGCTCTCTTGGTTTTACATCCAGTCATCATGACTCCGCTTTATTCTTTAGATGCACTTCAGCTGGTCGCATTCTATTATTGCTATATGTTGACGATATGATTATTACTGGTGATGATGTTGATGGAATTGCAAGTTTGAAATCAGAATTGGCTTGTCGTTTTGAAATGAAGGACTTGGGCACACTGTCTTATTTTTTGGGGATCGAAGTTGCTTCTTCTCCTAGAGGTTATCTTATCTCTCAGTCCAAGTATACTATAGATGTCATTGAGCGTGCTCGTCTTACTGATAATAAATCTGCTGATACTCCTCTTGAGTCCAATGCAAGATATTCATCCTTTGATGGTGTCCCATTGACTGATCCCACTTTGTATCGCACTATTGTTGGATGTCTAGTTTATCTTACCATCACACGTCCTGATATTGCCTGTGCTGTTCATATTGTTAGTCAATTTGTTTCAGCTCCTACTACAGTTCATTGGGCAGCAGTTGTTCTTATTTTGCGTTATCTTCGTGGTACATGCTTTCAGAGTCTTTTGTTTCCATCAACCTCATCCTTAGTGCTCCGTGCCTACTCTAATGCTGATTGGGCCAGCGACCCCATTGATCGCAAGTCCACTACGGGTTTTTGTGTATTTTTGGGTGATTCACTTATCAATTGGAAAAGTAAGAAGCAGACTGTTGTTTCCCGCTCCTCTACAGAAGCAGAGTATCGAGCTATGGCATCCACCACCACTGAGATTGTGTGGTTGCGATGGTTACTTGCAGACATGGGTGTTTCTCATTCCTCCCCAACTCCCATGTATTGTGATAATACTAGTGACATTCAGATTTCTCACAACTCTGTGTTCCATGAACGCACAAAACATATTGAGATTGATTGTCATCTGGTTCGTCATCATCTACAGACTGGCACCATTTCCCTACCTTTTGTTTCTTCATCGTTGCAGCTTGCTGACTTCTTCACTAAGTCTCATCCGGTTCATCGTTTTCGCTTTTTACGTGACAAACTCTCGCTGCTTCTTGCTTTAGCATCTTGAGTTTGAGGGGGGGATGAAAACGTGTGTTATATTTAGTTAATTACTTATATTTAGTTATTTATTTTAGCATAATACGTAATTTCCTATTATTGTAAGTTTCCTATTATTTTTAGGTTTCCTTGTAGTAGTATAAAACCCGTTTTATACTTTCTTTGAAAACTCAATTGATGGCTTAATAGATTTTTGTTCCCTCTTTATTCTTCTTCTCTTTCTCTTCTCTTTTCTTCCTTTTGAATTGATTCAACATATTGGTTTGAGATTCATTATATTGTTATCAACTTTTTCATTGAGGGAAAGTGAGAAAGAAAGTATAAATCTTTGAATTATTGATCTCAGATGTAAAAACAATAATTCTTAACTAATCAAGACAAGAAGAATTGGTTGAATATGAATTTCGTCTATGGCTTTTCTATACACTAGTTCTTCTATAATAATCATTTTCGAATATGTTATAAAATTTGATTTGAAATAAGGATGTGTTCGATTGCGAGCATTTAATTTATATGGAAAGAAAATAAATTCTAGACAATTCAATTACTTAGAACTTATTTGTATGAATATTATTAATTTATCTGTGTTTAATTGATATAATTTTCAATCTAAAAAATATTACACTTGTCTATTTTTTATTGATAGGTAAATGAAAGCGAAATGATAGATAAGGCGGGGTGAATTAAGTGGAAAATAAAAATCAACCCTCCTAAATAAAATATTTTCCTTGTTTTTTAGGAAAATATGATCACGTGATTAGAAGTTGGAAAATATTTCTATGAAAAAATTGTCAATCAAACACCTAAAAAGTAGGAATTTCGGTGAAAAAATGACATTTTGTATAAAAAATAAAGTCAATCAAATACATTCGAATATTATATCATTTATACCTTAATATAAAATTGATCAATTTCAAATTCAATACACTTAAACCGACAAGGCGGCCATTGATTATTAGTCATAATAATATATAAAGATAGAAATTGCTTATCCAAATTCATTAGGATAGACAGAAAAGGAAATTGTGTGTACAGTGCTGTACACGTACATCATTGGGCACGTGATTATTTTAATCGTGGACTTCACCTCTTGTTTGTGAGAGGATTGTCAATTATAATGTCAAAATTGTTGTACTTATAGCATTGTTGGACTGAAAATGCCAATGCTATTTCATTCCAACTAGGATCTAAATAATTGCATACTGGACCCCCAAAAAAGTTTGCGTGCTATAGATTTCAGAAAATAATGGAGGAATAATACCTCAAACGCGGGCCATATGGAGGTTTGGACCACTTTAACTAATGTGAAGGCACGTGGTGCAAAATTGTCCACTCGTGCTATTGGGTTGGTAGTTGCTAGGACAACATCGCAGGCAATATCACGTAGGCCATTGCAAGTCCTTACCGGGGTACATCTCATTCATTCAAGATAAAGTTTAGCTTCTATTTCAATGTTCCATTTATTAAACGTGAATTAATCCCCAGACAATTGATTTGCAGGGGCTTGCCAAATATTTTACTGTAGCAGTAGGCCTCATATGTAACAAGAAAAAATAATAATAATAAATTGCAATGGGCCCCACCATGTGAGTACCCCGGGACTTGTTCCTGTACACCAAGCTTGGTTGATTAAACGTTTATAGATTTAGTCAAAATCAAACGTTCATTTCAATTATACTGTCTTAATTGCTACATATTATTCACACATTTTATGAGATCAACAACTAATCTAATCAAACCGCTCTTTTGTGTTTGGCTAAGCTTAAAAGAAGCTTATGATATCACGGGACAAGAACCCAACATGGAACAAAAAATGATATGGATATCAATTAAATTGGGCGGGATATGATCCGTTTCACCCTCAATCACATCGATTAATTAATTACGGTCCTGCAAGTTGTTTGTGTTAGACATAGCCAACTACTTTTGGTCACAACAATTTGCTGCCAGAAAGCACTGTTTCTGTGCAAATAGCATCTCTCTCTCTGGTCATGTAATTAAAACTTAAGTTTACAACTACTCATACGGTTTAGTTAATTGACATTTTATTTATTTTATTTTATTTTATAAATTTGTGACCCAGCTTTTTGTTTTGTAACGCACTACTTAATCAAGCCATAAAAGAATATCCTGCTTAGCTCCAAATGGCCATCTTTGAGGTACTTTTGATGTTTTTATGCATAATTTTTCTTTATATCTTGAGATGCAGAAGTTTGAACAAAAGCTTAGCGCCAACACATTTTCCATTGGTCGGAATGCTGCCGGCGATTCTTCAAAATGCTCACCAGCTACATGATTACGCCACGGTCGTCCTCAACGAATGCGGCGGCACATACGAGTTCAAAGGGCCCTGGTTTGCTAACATGAACATTTTGGCCACTTGTGATCCTGCCAATATCCACCATATTATGAGCAAAAATTTCTTAAACTACCCCAAAGGTCCAGAATTCAAGAAAATATTTGATATTCTGGGAGATGGGATTTTCAATTCTGATTCTGAATTATGGGAACTTCATAGAAAAACGACTATGTCCCTAATGAATCATGCAAAATTTCATCAGGTCTTAGAAAAGAACATTTGGGACAAGATTGAAAACGGCCTCCTTCCTGTTCTTGATCATTTCATTAGAAAAGGAAATGAGATTAATTTGCAGGAAATTTTTCAAAGATTTGCTTTCGATAGTTCATGTAAATTGGTTCTGGATTATGATCCATGCAGTTTGTCCATTGATTTACCCTATATTCCATGTGAAAAAGCTTTTGATGATGCAGCAAAAGCCCTTTTGCATAGACATATTTTGCCAGAAAGCTTGTGGAAGCTCGAAAAATGGCTGGGAATTGCTACAGAAAAGAAGCTGGCTAAAGCTTGGGAGGCTTTTGATAAATTTATATATCCGTGCATTCCATTAAAGGAGGAACAGAGCAATGGCACCAAAGTGCATGATGAAGATTTTAGCTTGTTAACTGGATTTTTAAAAGCATACAAGGGAAAGAGCGGTGCTTCTTGTGATGAAAGAGAGTTCATGAGAGACACCTTGTTGAGTTTGATCTTTGCAGGTAATCTACTAATCTATCTATAATATATAATTATTATATTAAAATATCGTATCGAATCATTTTTTGGACGATTTTAACCGTCTATAAATAATACCTTTCTTTTCGTTTTTCGATATGTAATAAATACTATATAATTATTGTCATTTGTGAAATTTGTGTTATTAATTCTCAATTAATTAACATTTACATTAATTTAGATTCAATGAAATTTCAATTGATTAATCTTTAATTATATGAATCCAGAGTTATTATAGATGAATTTATTTATATTCATGTATCGAGAAATTTTAATGGGTGTTTAAATTTATGTAGTAACAATTAATTTTTACGTATCAAATATAATATAAAATTATTGCTCATTTATAGTATTTCATCATTATAGAAAAATTGAATTATAGAATTTGAGTTTTGAGAGTACAGTTTTCTTCTTTTAAATTTCTACGTTAAATTTTATTTCTTTAATTCGTCTGAGACTAATCAAATCCTTCAACAAATTGGTACCAAATATTACTTTTACATCACTTGTAAAGTATTTTAAAAAAACATGCAATGCACATTCAACTTTGACTGCTTTTATAAATGTGCAAAGTTGAATATTTTGAATCTTTACATGTTACGATATCACATTGAACTATTTTATCTAAAAACATAAACTGATATAGAGAGTGCACATTTTTATTTATTGCATCTCCTTTTCAATTTTCTATTACAACTCTTGACACTTTTTACAATTATTTTGTCTTAAAACACCTCCTATAGGTAATGTTTAGCATATGCTTGGGTTAGTTAAAAATCAGATCTTTAGTAAATTTTGATAAAAGTTAATAAAATGTATAGATGAAAAGTTGTGAGTCTAATAAAATGTATGACTGAAAATGAGTTTGAACAAAATTGAGGACTAAACATGGGAATATTTATTTTTATGAGAACATATGACAGTTTACAATTTCTAGAAAGAGGTGACAATGAAATGATATTCAATCTAAAAGCTTAAATATTGAGGAGTACAAATTTACTTATTGAAGTTTTGTCAATGACAGGTAGGGACACCACAAGTACTACTCTAACATGGTTTTTCTGGCTAATTGCCTCAAATCCCCTTGTGGAACTCAAGATACTTGAAGAGATTCAAACAAACTTTCATGACACAGAAGACAAAACATGCAGGTTTTTTAATGCAGAAAAATCTAGAAAATTAGTCTACCTCCACGGAGCATTCTGCGAGACTCTTAGGCTGTTCCCTCCTGTGGCACTGGAACACAAATCACCGGTTCGACCGGACATCCTTCCAAGTGGCCACTGTATCCCTCAAAATACTAAAATAATTTTGTTCTTTTATTCAATGGGAAGGATGGAGAAAATATGGGGCAAAGATTGTTTAGAGTTCAAGCCAGAGAGGTGGATTTCCGAGCACGGTAGAATAAAGCATGAACCGTCGTTCAAGTTCCCTGCGTTCAATGCCGGACCAAGAACCTGCATTGGTAAGGAGATGTCTTTTGTGTTAATGAAAATAGTGGCAGCAACTATGATATATAATTACCATGTCCAACTGGTGGAAGGTCAATCAGTTTCTCCTTGTGATTCTGTCATAATTCAAATGAAACATGGTTTAAAGGTCAAGTTATCCAAAAGACATGCCTGATACCAGTACACCAGAACAATAAGAATATGTAGATGCTGAATGCTTTGGAAGAAGGGCACTAAAAAATATTGATATTTTACCTGAATGTTATTATATAATGTGAAAACTAAAGTTCAACTTCCGTGTTAAAGTTTGTTACATGTAACATACTTTGAATTAAGTTTGTGTTTGAGCCACATTATTTTGAAAGAATGTATTTTGGAATAATAGATTGATGTAGAATGTATGGTTAAAAAATAAAGGAAAAGTTTTGAATTTGTTTGATAGTGATGTAACAATACAAGTGCTCAATTATATGTATATTAGTGTCCCCCGACAGAGACATGTCAATTTTAGCATGGATTTCAGTGATAAAATAAGATAAGTAGAGCAATATTTGGCTAGAACTGTGCAAAATTGAGGACCAAAAACCCCACGGAGGATTTTCTTAATCCTATGTATTAAGTTATTGATAGTTTCTTGATATAGCGCCCTTGTTTGAGCCCCATTTTGGAGGAGAGAATGAATTTTTGAATGGTGTATTGATACAAAATGTGTGGTTAAAAAATAATGATTAGTTTTGAATTTACGTGTAAAATTATTTTATTGAAAAATGTGTGATTAAAATGATGCTAAAATATTGCTGAAAAATGTATTTTTTCAAAAGAATGAGGCCCAAACAATGGCATAATTGAAGCAATTATAAGATTTTTGGTTGGGTCAACCTCAAATATGGATGTAGTAGTCAAAAAAGTATAATCCATTGCATCAATTTTTCTCTGACAATCAAATTAGAATCATTGATTACTAGAACATTTTAATTCTATATATGATATATCCAGTGTAAATGAGATGCAAACAATGAAAAAACTACTGAAATTGTATAAATGTTTCATGTTATAGAAAGACAAACAAATGTAAAAGTAAAGATCCTATAATATTACAAACATACTAATAAGAAAATAACATCACATTATCACTACAATAGGGAAATTATCACAATACCATGAAAATTGAAAATATTTAACCACCACCATAAAATTTTAATTCTAAAGGAATGCTTATTTATGTTCAACCAGAATATACTGCTACACTATTAAATTTCACCTGCCGTCGCCAATAATCTCCTGAAGAATGGGTTTTGAATCAATGATAGGTGAATAAGATGGATCCGTGATTGCCCTGCTTGTTACGTTTGATGGATTGCCCTGACTAACATCAGTTCTTGAAGTTGAACTCTCTGTGTTCGACATAAAGGTTGTTACATCCCTAAATTTCCAATCAGTTAGGTATCCAGGCTTTGAAGTGACTGGGGGCACCTCAATGTCTCCAGAAAGCATTGACACCACACGTGACATTGAAGGCCGCAAACCAGGTGATGTTTGACTGCACAGAAGAGCGACTCCTATAATTCTTTTTACTTCGTCCTCATTCGCTTCAGATAATGTTCTGTCAACAAGTTTCACTTCTTGGTTTTCCTCATGAAGATTCCAAGCCTGCAAGCATATCATATTGAAATTAGTAACCACCAAGTCAAAGATGGTGGAAAACATAGAATGACATTTGAAAGTTCAACTACAGAGGCGTGCAAAATTAGGTTTTGCATGCACAAAGAAAATAGAATTTTTTTTCTAATCCCGTCGCCTCTCACTCGATCCATTAGCCAAGAAGAAAGGCGGTTAAAATGAAAGAAGATGAGTTCTTTTATCACCTAGGACCTGTCCAAGATGTGAGTTCCTTTCCTAAGAATTTGGAAGGGGAAAGGGGACCTTCCCAAATATTACATTGGGTTGTAAAGAACTTACTTCTTTATGTTTAATCTTGTGCCAAAGAGAATATGAGAGCTTTTTTAAGTCGCATCTTTCTCTCTGTCCTTGGTATAGCTTCGTCATTCCATTCCCAGATAGTGAACTAAGGGAGAAAATTAGAGGATGAGCCTCAGAAGGCTGAATCTCAGCGATGAGCCTCTTGTATCTAGCCTATCTCTAATCCCTTCAATCTTTTGATTTCTCCATACAAAGAAAATTGTACAATTTTCTTATTTTCCACCAAGAGGGAATTACACAACGTTGATACAAGTGGGAAAAAAAGGAGTAAAAAGGAAGAAATAAATCACCTAAATGAACAAGTGTAAAACAAGCATATTCATCAGAAAGAATTTTAACATTATGTAATTAGTAATTACTTTCTCAACACTCAACCACGCTAGTGCACCTCTCATCTAGGCTTAGTTTCCATGACTATAATTTTTAAATGGTTAATACTCCAAGAGATGTTCATTTTTCTCGGATTCCAAACAAAAGGAAATTTCCGTACCAGATATCTACCACAACCAAATGAAGCTGAAAAGTTGACAATGAATCAAACTGTAATATAAGTGAAACTCCTACTATTTTGTCATTGCTGCCAGAATTAAAACTGCAAATAAAAGTAGAAAACTGATATTTTGGAAATTTTGTCCATAACTTCAAGTGTGGATTGAAATGTTGGTAAAATTTGTAAACTAGAATACAATGTCCTTTTGCTAAGTTAATCACAACAATAATAAATAAATAAATAAATAAAAATAAAAATAAA
>NW_019227948.1:127272-130078 GCF_002742605.1 Olea europaea var. sylvestris
ATTAGTTTTGAATTTACGTGTAATATTATTTTATTGAAAAATGTGTGGTTAAAATGATGTTAAAATATTGCTGAAAAATGTATTTTTTCAAAAGAATGAGGCCCAAACAATGGCATAATTGAAGCAATTATAAGATTTTTGGTTGGGTCAACCTCAAATATGGATGTAGTAGTCAAAAAAGTATAATCCATTGCATCAATTTTTCTCTGACAATCAAATTAGAATCATTGATTACTAGAACATTTTAATTCTATATATGATATATCCAGTGTAAATGAGATGCAAACAATGAAAAAACTACTGAAATTGTATAAATGTTTCATGTTATAGAAAGACAAACAAATGTAAAAGTAAAGATCCTATAATATTACAAACATACTAATAAGAAAATAACATCACATTATCACTACAATAGGGAAATTATCACAATACCATGAAAATTGAAAATATTTAACCACCACCATAAAATTTTAATTCTAAAGGAATGCTTATTTATGTTCAACCAGAATATACTGCTACACTATTAAATTTCACCTGCCGTCGCCAATAATCTCCTGAAGAATGGGTTTTGAATCAATGATAGGTGAATAAGATGGATCCGTGATTGCCCTGCTTGTTACGTTTGATGGATTGCCCTGACTAACATCAGTTCTTGAAGTTGAACTCTCTGTGTTCGACATAAAGGTTGTTACATCCCTAAATTTCCAATCAGTTAGGTATCCAGGCTTTGAAGTGACTGGGGGCACCTCAATGTCTCCAGAAAGCATTGACACCACACGTGACATTGAAGGCCGCAAACCAGGTGATGTTTGACTGCACAGAAGAGCGACTCCTATAATTCTTTTTACTTCGTCCTCATTCGCTTCAGATAATGTTCTGTCAACAAGTTTCACTTCTTGGTTTTCCTCATGAAGATTCCAAGCCTGCAAGCATATCATATTGAAATTAGTAACCACCAAGTCAAAGATGGTGGAAAACATAGAATGACATTTGAAAGTTCAACTACAGAGGCGTGCAAAATTAGGTTTTGCATGCACAAAGAAAATAGAATTTTTTTTCTAATCCCGTCGCCTCTCACTCGATCCATTAGCCAAGAAGAAAGGCGGTTAAAATGAAAGAAGATGAGTTCTTTTATCACCTAGGACCTGTCCAAGATGTGAGTTCCTTTCCTAAGAATTTGGAAGGGGAAAGGGGACCTTCCCAAATATTACATTGGGTTGTAAAGAACTTACTTCTTTATGTTTAATCTTGTGCCAAAGAGAATATGAGAGCTTTTTTAAGTCGCATCTTTCTCTCTGTCCTTGGTATAGCTTCGTCATTCCATTCCCAGATAGTGAACTAAGGGAGAAAATTAGAGGATGAGCCTCAGAAGGCTGAATCTCAGCGATGAGCCTCTTGTATCTAGCCTATCTCTAATCCCTTCAATCTTTTGATTTCTCCATACAAAGAAAATTGTACAATTTTCTTATTTTCCACCAGGAGGGAATTACACAACGTTGATACAAGTGGGAAAAAAAGGAGTAAAAAGGAAGAAATAAATCACCTAAATGAACAAGTGTAAAACAAGCATATTCATCAGAAAGAATTTTAACATTATGTAATTAGTAATTACTTTCTCAACACTCAACCACGCTAGTGCACCTCTCATCTAGGCTTAGTTTCCATGACTATAATTTTTAAATGGTTAATACTCCAAGAGATGTTCATTTTTCTCGGATTCCAAACAAAAGGAAATTTCCGTACCAGATATCTACCACAACCAAATGAAGCTGAAAAGTTGACAATGAATCAAACTGTAATATAAGTGAAACTCCTACTATTTTGTCATTGCTGCCAGAATTAAAACTGCAAATAAAAGTAGAAAACTGATATTTTGGAAATTTTGTCCATAACTTCAAGTGTGGATTGAAATGTTGGTAAAATTTGTAAACTAGAATACAATGTCCTTTTGCTAAGTTAATCACAACAATAATAAATAAATAAATAAATAAAAATAAAAATAAAAATTCACTGAAGAAAACATGGAAAGATGAAACATTTTAAAATCTAATGGATATCCGGGGTTTTTATAAGATTTTTAAATTCTAAAGGATTAATAAGCACGAAGATTCAAAATGCAAATAGACCATACCCATTCAAGAAGATACATCTTATCGTCTTCCAAACTTGAGTCAGAATTTGGCCTTCCACTGACAATCTCTAGAGCTACAACTCCGAAGCTAAATACGTCTGCTTTCTCAGTAAGGTGTCCCCGCATGGCATATTCAGGTGCAAGATACCCACTATATGAGTGAAATGTGAAAACTTAGCAATAAATCCACCCTGCTAGCCTACATATAAACTGGAAATGTAGGCCACTAAACAAAAGATTAATACAGAATTAAGGAACATTATAGATTTAGAAAATTTTGTGGGTCATACATTGTTCCAGCAACACGGGTGCTTATATGGGTCTTTTTGTCATCATACAATTTGGCCAGACCAAAATCTGAAATTTTAGGGTTCAGATCAGAGTCGAGCAAAATGTTGCTGGCTTTAACATCTCTATGTACAATTCGAAGTCGAGATTCCTCGTGCAGATAAGCAAGACCTCTTGCTACTCCCAAGCATATCTCAAAGCGTGTTGTCCATTCAAGAGTTAAACTTCTATTCCCTGCTTTAACAAAGCATAAAGATTCAGTCTCCAGAATATGGAAGTTACTTAATATGTAGCATGGACAATCTGTCTCGTTCTTACCAAATAATACTTGATCAAGACTCTTGTTTTCGAGATACTCGTAAACAAGTAACCGTTTATCTCCCTCGA
>NW_019227948.1:134266-134876 GCF_002742605.1 Olea europaea var. sylvestris
GAAGTAATTGCAACTAATAATCATATTATGTACTCTTTCTGGGAAATGGTTACTGATAAGTTGCTCGTTATGAAGAAAATACATGTGGATAATTGATATAAACATCACAACAAAAATATATCTACATAAAGAAGCTCATAAAAGGTAAAGCTTAGGAAGTGAATCCATATAAGTTTTGTCACCATGAGTGCTTATAATATTCACCTTCCATTGGAATTGCCTATGGTGAAGCGGTTGGCAACCAAATTACTGCATAATACATCCAGTTAAGATTTCTATGTTAATGTTAGAAAAGGCAGTTTAAATGATGAGATGTGTCAAAAGGAACCATAGATCAGAAAAATGAAAAGAAAATATAAAGAATATGTAGCAGCCTTGTTTTCATTCATACATACATTTGTAAATTTCGTTCACTGATCCATGTAGGGAAGCTCCCAGATAATGAATTGTACGATAGATCTCTGCAAGGAATATAAGAACGATCTTAGGCAGATATTCCATGTTACAGACGACTTTCTTTAGCCCCTAGTTGGTAGAAATTAAAATCCAAAATCTAAGTCAAAGCCAACGATTAATTTTAACCACATATTTCAAAGTATCCACAACTTTT
>NW_019227948.1:136511-179511 GCF_002742605.1 Olea europaea var. sylvestris
GAATACGACCAGTGAGTTCATTGTCTGAGGCCCACCTGAAATTCCCAAAAATTTATTCCAGTATGTGCTTGATCAGAGAAGACAACATATTAAATTTATCTATCACTAAAGAAGAACAAAGGAGCAAGATAATATGTTCTTACACTCTCTCCAATCCCGCCAGACCTGAAAATGTTGGGGGTATTGGGCCACTAACACCAGCGCTATCAAAGTAACTGCTAAGAAAATAACAGGTTTTCAATGAAAAACTGGGAAGGAACCTTTTTCTTTTTCCTTGCACAAAAATAATTTTTGTCTCTTCTCATAATACAACTAATAAGATCGAGAAAATTTCTAGATGGTCACAAGCACTATGGAGTAGATTGAAATTGCCAAAAAAATAAAATAAATAATAATAAAAATAAAAAATAAAACTTCAGAATTACAAGTGAGCTCACCAACATGTATAAGAAGATAACTAGAATGCAAAAGGCAAAATCAGGTCATCGTTGTCAAAAAGATGTCTTGAGTCAAGGAACAGAGGAAAACGGAAAAGATCTAAAAGAAATATGTTCTTCGTATTGGTCCATGTCTACGTCAAGTTTAGAGATGATGTTTGTCTATACAGATGTTAAAGCAGTCCAGCAACATAGAATCCTAAATGATAAAGCACGAAGAACTCCCTTAGTCATATTGGAACAAGAGAATAAGTGTGAAGTGACATCAATACTTACATTTGAGTTAGTCTTGTTAAATTCCCAAGCTCATATGGTAGAGGACCAGAGAAATTGTTTGTACTGAAACTCCTACGCAAGCAAGTGGAAATCACAAATAAACAAGTACATAAATTTATATGTACATGCACGAATGGGAGCTGATTGGGGGTTTAAACCTCATGAATAAATCATATAAGTTCTTACAGCGATCTTAAGTCTGTCAACCTCCCAAGTTCCCTTGGAAGCTCCCCTGATAATGCATTAATTCCAATAGACCTGAAGACAATAATTAAAATTTAGTAATATTTCTGATAACACTTAAAACAATGTTAATTGACATGACTCCTAAGTCCTAAATCACAAACAATATAGCTTACAAGTACTGCATGCGAGTGAGATTTCCAATAGATGCAGGCAGTCGACCTGTCAAATAGTTTTGGCCTAGATTTCTGCAATAGAAGTAGGGAAAACACCTGTATCATCAGCCTCTGAGAAATAACAATGTGGACAGACAAATGAAAAAGTAGGAGCCAAGAAACTAATTAACCATCACATGTAATTGAGCAAATCAACTAATGAAAAAAATAAAATAAAATAAAATAAAATAAAACATACAGATTAGTAAGGTAAGTCAAATTCCAGAGCTCATTCGGTATTGGACCTACAACATCCAGTGCATAAACTCTCCTGCAAAAGTACGACGTTCGGAGCCAAAAATCAACATAAAATGATATTTCAAAGACTAATTTGGAATCGTTTAAAGTAAGTAATCAAAGTGAAACGAAATACAATTGGGTGAGAGTGTTTTCAACCCCACAACCAAAGAAAAGTACAGGGGAACTCACAGTGCAGTAATGCGGCAAACGGTGCCATTGTTGAAAGAGCAACCACATTTAATACCCGGATTGATAATGTCAATTACTGTATCATCAGTTGCAACTCCGTCGCATAATTCGCCGCTAATGTTCCATCCTTGATTTGTTCCAGAAATTTCCCAACGCTGAAAAATAGAGTTCAAAGCTCTTGCTGCAAAATTCGAAAGCATGTTACAATTACCATTTTATTTTACCCGATTCAAATTGAGATGTAATTAATTACGGAGTAACCAAATGTGGAGATGGTCCCTTGATAACAAATGAAACCAACTTCGAGTTAAGTATAATAAAGAAAAAAACTTGTAAAATGAAGAAAAAAATGTGAATAATAATAATAAATTGCAAAGTTGATTAATCGTGATTATAAAAGAAAATTAGCATCATTAAAATTTGTTGAGTCTATCACTATTTGTTATTTTGACCAAGCCCCTTTTTTGGTGTAGGTAACCCAATGATAATAATTAATTTTAATAACATATTGTATTATGAAATTCATAATTTTCAATCTCATATATTTATCAAAATTTGTTAAAAAATTTAATCAATTGTGATATATATACATTACAACTTATAAATTTATTTATCAAAACCTCGACAACCAAATAAAAAAAAAATAATGTTATCTAACACAAGTCTAGATGACTATATTTTATAGGTTCGATTAAATGAGTTGTGAGACTTTGAATTTATATGAATCTGTTATTTAATGTCATGTAATTATCAACTAAATTAGTCCTTAATATGAATGGTAATGAATAACATTACTCATAAAAAAAGAGTTATGCCACATTCATTTTGATCTTTGATTTGAATAACCACATCATTATACAAAAGTGTAAGCAATTTCTGTACAATTAACTTAATTGTAAAAAGAATTCCTCACTTTTTCTTTTTTCTTTTTTTTTTTTCTTTTTTTTTTCTTTTTGTGAAATTTCATCATCAACCTGTAAAAAATTATGTAATGAGGATGTACAACAAATATTTTTTAAAAAGTAATGGGAAGTGTCAAACCTTGTAGGGGGCCAATAATGAATTTCCCAAGGAGATAACATAAACTTAGGGGTTTCAATGTGGAAGAGTCAAGTTTTTTCAACCTATCTTATTTGAATGAAAAAAGCCACATGATCAAGGTTGGAGACAGGGAAAGCTGGGCGCCCACGTGACACCTTTGACCAGTGAAACAAATATTGTTTACAATAAGTATAAATTGATAAAAATAAAAAATGCAACAATAGTTCAATCAAATGAAAAATGTTGACTACAACGACTTTTAGCCCGTTTGGCTATCATTAGATTAAATTTCATTTTTTCCTCTCATATTTTTAATCACATAATTTTTTATAAAATAATATTACACGTAAATCGAAAAATTTTCATTTTTTTCGACCACTTATTATCCAAAAAAATACTATTCCACCCATTTTAATTTGAATATATATTAAGCCATATTTTTATTGAGAATATATTTTATAATAGTAAATTTTTTTAAGAATGTATAGTTCAAAAATATAATTCTAAAAAAATAATAAAAAAATTGAAAATTCAAGTGTAAAATTATTTTATTAGCAAAACGTAGTCGAAAATAAGTTAGTTGAAAATAAGCCCTTTGAAGAATGGGAGTCAAACATGTTTTCCGGATTGAGAACCGAATTTCGTTTTAGTTTCTTGATCAAATTAAGAAAAAATCATCCATTTGGATTAAACTGTGTACAACAGAGTAACAGCATGAAGCCTGTGTGAAGAAATCAAGAAACTAAGAAGAACAAGAAACAAAAATCTTATAAAAACAACAAAGTTCTCAAGCATTTAAATAAAAAATCCGAAAATTTTGCAATACAACTGTGTAAATTTAGTGAATTACACACATACAGATACACTGATAAGAGAGAGAGGAGAACCTTCAGAAGGATCAACGGTGGCATTTCTTGTAGTTTGAGCTCCAGCAATTTCCATTAGGAATAAGATTATTAAAACAAAGTAGAAGCCTTCCTTTAGAGGCGACGGCGCGTGAGATCCCAGCTGGTGGTTCAGCTTCTTCATCGCACACCAGTTTCGTCTTCCTAGATGAGTTCTTTTGGACAACACAACAAAATATCAAAATAAAATTTACACGGAGAGAGAGAGAGAGAGAGAGAGAGAGAGAGAGAGAGCACTGATTTGTGGAATTGGGTTGAATCTAAAAGTTGATGCCACTAATTGTTTAATCAACATATACTCATGCTATATAAATAACAGTGAAGCTACACGTTCCTTTTTTTTAAGAAACAGGTGGGGATGGGCTCCACAATTTTTTTTTTAATTTTAATTACATGTGGGGCTCGCCCCTAAACAGTGAGGGGGCTGTAATGCCTCTGCAAAAATTTACCTGTACGTGCAGTTTTTTTCTATAAATAACGCAGATATTTCTGACCCAAGGAAATCCAATATCCATGGCGTGCTCAGGCGCCACTATTTCGGTGGTCAATACAAGGGTGCTGCATGCTTGCGATTCCAGCACCATGCATTCATATGTAGTAAGAATGCAGACCACCTTCAGGACACTTCTAAGAGGCTCGTGTTTGCCAAAGTTTCGGACAGAAATTAAATTATATTAATTTATAAACTAAGCTCATATTTGGCGAGATTAAAATTTAAATTAACAATACATGAAATCTACAATTTTTAATTATACATTTTATAAATTTTTATCAAAATCTACTAAAAATTTTAATTTTAATCCTTACTAAATAGGGGCTCAAACTTATTTTTCATGTTTAGAAAAGATTAGAAAATAAGTTACTAATCTTAAACATGAGTATGGCCAAGTTTAAGTTACTTTTAAATATTTTCACTCTTTCTAGGCATAGTAAAAATGCACAAATCATTTTATTTTGTATATTTTACTTAGCTCATGCTGTTGGAGATTAAGCCATTGTTTGTCTTCCATTAAGAAGGTTTTTTTTTTAGAAAAATGAGTTTTAGAATAGTGTTTTTTTTTTTTTTGAGAATGTGTGGTTAAAAATAGAAAAAAATTGAATTTACATGTAAAATATATTATTATGTTAACGTGTGGTTAAAAATGAATTTTAAAAAAAGAAAAAAAAAAAAAGAGTTTTGATTTAATGAAAGACAAACAAAGGGCTAACTTAGAAAGTCATGAATGAAGTATTGAAAAATTAGTTATATATACCTTTTGTGAATGGCAATTAGCACAAAACATACTTATCTTTTAACGTTATCGTGCAAGATGCCTCTACATTTCATTTTTTGACATTTTTAACCCTACTTTCACATTTCATTGTGAAAATCATCCCTTTCGTCTAATTTTTCAAAAGAAGATTGTAAAATGACTAGTATATTCTGATATTTAAATAAAACAAAAAAGAAAAGAAAAGAAAAAAAAATTAAAGAGCAAATTGCAATCATACTCCCAAACTTTTTTAAAGAGAGCAAACTAGTCTCAATAAATTATTAAAAGGATAATTAACACAAAACATCCATAATTTTTAATATTATTGTGCAAAACGTCAATTCATTTCATTGTTTGGCGTTTCACTCTTATTTTCACATTTAATTGCTAAAGTCATCATTTTTATCCATTTTTTAATTAAAAGCTGTAAGATGATGAATATACCCTCCTATTTAAATAAAACAAATTGCAACTATTTTTTAATTATTTTTTTTGTACTGTTTCAAAAAATTGAGATTATAATTACAATTTGCTCTTTATTTTTGTTTTATTTAGGCCCATTGACTTCATTGTAAAAAAATAATAAAAAATTATTGATTCGTAGTTCGATTTGATTCTTTTGAAATCAAAATCAAATGGAATTATGACAAACCCTAAGTATCACAGTACTAACTTAGCCCCCGTTTGAACCCCATTATAGATAGATTATAATGAGATGAATAGTATTTTTTTGAAAAATAAGTGGTTGAAAAGTTTTTGATTTACGTGTAATATCATTTTATTGAAGATTGTGTAGTTAAAAGTAGGAGAGAGAAAAATTTAATTTAATGTAATGAGAAATAATGGGGCTCAAACGGAAGCTTAATTGTTAGCAGACAAATTATAGCTGCAATTATCGTACAAACGTTAAAATATAACTTATCATCTAGGCCAACCTCCAATCTAGATCCTACTCATAGATTTCCACACCATGATTAGTTTGCTGAGCTGACAATCAAAAATCAAGGTCAACTGAAGATTTTTATTTTTATTTATTTTTTGTTTTTGTAACAAACACAAATATTAAAGTAATTTATTCGTTGCTTTCAAATAGAATAATCAAACTTTAGAAAAGAATTAAGAGTGTGTTTGATTGGCATGAAAAATATTACCTAGAAAAAAAAATATTTTCCATCTTTTGTGGAAAATAAAAACCACCTCTACCCAAGGAAAATATTTTCCTTAAAAACAAGGAAAATTAGGCATATTTTCAAAAGTTGGAAAATGTTTTCCATGGAAAAAATTAGCAATCAAACACTCCAAGTAGGAATTTGGGTGGAAAATTGATATTTTCCATGGAAAATAAATGTAATCAAACACACCCTAAAAGAAACTCTCTGTTATAAGTTAACCACAACCAGCCCATGAGATAATAGTCAAACATAATGCTTTTCCTTTAGTTTCGGATTTTTCTTTAAATGTTTTTTGACTAATATTCGAATACATTTTTTAAAAATTAAAGAGACTTTTACGAATTTTTTTGCATTACCGATTTGTTTTTTTACATTGTTAAGACTTTGTTTCATAAAAATAAAAATTGATTTAATACCTAAACCACATCTTTATAAAGTAATAAAAAAAGTTAAAAGATCCTAAATTTCATCTTTTTCAACCTTAAATGTATCACCCAAATTGACATTTGAGTTATTCTATATATATATATATATATATATATATATTCAATAACAGAAGTTTAAAGTTGTGTGATTTTAATAAAAAACCATTCACACGATGTAATATCATAATGTTATTGACGATTATTCAATCACAACTAAAAGAAATGTTATTGGCTGCTGTCCAATCTAAAATTCAATGCTAATGACGCCTACAAAGTAGACTAAGAACATGTTGTAATTGATATTTGATATTTTTAAATGACCAAATCATTGCAATAATGCAATGGTAAATGACGCATTAGCCCGCCCCCCCCCCCCCCTCTCCCCAAAAGTGACGTCATAACCATTATATCTTTTCTCCAGTGATAGATGTGGTGCGGAGGGGAAGGAGTTTGGTACGTATATAAGGGTTTATCATCTCTCTGATCAGAGATGAAAAATGCCCCCGCCCCACCCCACCCCCCTAGTTCTTGTTTGACAAATCCTTTTTTTGAAAAAAAATGTTTGTCGAAAATGTGTTATTAAAAAGTAGAAAAAAAAATGTGAAAACGTAAAAATAATTGTTTAGAGCATATGATTGAAAGCGAGTGTAAGAAAAATCCTTTTAAATAAGTTTTATCGAAAAGAAAGATGGACCACAAATCATGATTAAATGCGTGAATAGTATATGAACTTTATCTCATGCACCAAAATCATACATTAATTCAACTTTATATCATATATGAACTCACAAATTTGTATTATATTCATACATGAATTAATTCCCATCAATGATAACAAATGGAATTATCCACGTGGCAAAGATGTAAAAGAATTTGACAAGCTAATTACGTGAATGGAACATCAACTTTTCTCTCTCTATCATAATTACGTGAATTTGACGAACTTTTTTGAAGTTTCAAGAAAATCTTTTATTTCAGTTTGCATTCAATATAAAAGTTTCTTGGATTTTTTGTTGGGACTTCTTTCAATATCAAAATCTGAAAGATGATTTTGCTTGTCAAAAAATTACAAGAAGATTAAAGATCAAATGGTGATCAAAATTCAAAGAGACAAATTGCTGTCCCAAAACAGTTCAATCATGGATTCAAGAACAAAAAAATTTAGGTGTACCTAAATTCTCAAAACAAGAACAAGAAAGTCAAGCAGATTTCCTTACGGAAAAACAAAGGATTATTTCATTGTTATCAAAATGTAAAAATCCTAAAGAACTCTTAGAAATTTACGAACAAATTTCTAAACAATGATCTTCAAAATCAAAAGAATCAGATGATGAACAAGAAGAATCTCAATTTTCTCAAGAAACTGATAATGGTGATGACTATGCAGAGTTTCCTGCTCAAAAAAAAGTTTTAAAGAAATGACTACATGGACCCAGTTTTCTTGATGACCTAAGAAATTCAAGGGTCTACAAATCAAGAGAAATTTTACTCAATCTTTGTCAAGTTCAAAAACAATGGTGCATGATTTGTCAAGATTCCAATCAAGTCTGTGGAAAACATCAATCCCTACTTTAATAAAGAAAAAGTTATCTTTATTAAAGAAAGTCAAAAGCTGAAAACTTTTGTCAAAAGTTGACTCTGCTTTTCAAGATGCTTCATGATAATATCGTCCACTCCTCTTTTCAAGATTCTTTCCTTCAAATGAAAGAAATTTCAAGTCCGAACTACATTGTAAGAGGACCTCAAGAGATCAATTGGAGAGAGAGCGAATTCAGCAAGAAGAAGTTTATGTTTTCTTCATAATTTGTCTCTCAAATATTTTTTCATTTTCAATTATCTTTGTAATTTTCTTCTTCAATAAAATTTATCTATTTTCATAAATTTCTGTTCTTCTATCTCCATCCCTACTCCCCTGGGCCTAAGTATAAATCTAGAGAGAATGAAGGAATACAAAAGATTACAACATTTATCAAACATTTAACTGAAACTAAACGGGAAAATTTCCAATAGAATCAGCAGCTTGTTACATTATCAGTTGAAGGATTTGATTTGCTAAACTGATTGTCGACAAAATCAGTAGATATCCTAACAATTAGCTTTAGAATTCTCAAAAACCTCCAAATGATTGGATTTAAAAACTAGAACAGTTGACTTTCAAATGCTTCAATTGAATGAGAAACTTAGTCCAAAGTTGCTTAACAATTGTGTGAATGTTTTAGTAAGATGATTTAGATGGATAGCGAGCAATCAATTCTGAAAATTTTGTTAAGCATTCAATTGAAGATCACGAAAAGAATTCGACAAAAATGACAGTTTGGATAATTGTGAAGATACTGTATGTCCTAAAATTGATAAGAAACTAGAAAATAACAAGCGGGCATCACTGCCCACTGGTCTGATTAAGTAGAAATGGAAGTGAGATTCCCATTAAATTGAAGCATTGGTATATTGAGTGTTCAAAAGTTTGCCATAAATAATATAATAAAAATAAATTTAAAAATGTCATATATTTTCATGTACACTGTTTCTCACTCGAATTTTTTCCTTAATTTTGACGCACCGAAGTTAATTCATGTGTACGTAGACACTCCATTTGCTATGTGGATTATTTCGTGAGCTTTTACTCACAAAAAGTATTTCATGTATGGATAGAATAAACTTTATGAGTTCATGTATGATTTTGGTACATATAATAATGTTTATATACCGTTTGATGCATTTAACCCACCACATCATGATAAATGACACAATTAATGTGTTTTACTAGATAGAACATAAACAAAATTCTTTGTTTTTCTTAATAATGTCCGGTTGCATCGACACACACCAAATATATTTAAATCTGTCAAAAATATATTTGCACCAATACAATTTTTGTACCAGGGTTCTATACATAGCTCCGTGTGCCTACTTTCGTTTATCTTTCAATAATAATTTCACATTACATTGCATTCCTTTGCTATCTCTTTCTTGATATGATGCTATTTAAAAATCTTCACTGCTGAAAGCAATTTGAGTGGAAGGGAAAGAATGATCACTTTGAATTGACTAAAATGTGTGGTTTGATTTTCAATAAATAGATTAGTCATATATATGGGGTTGCATTCAATCAAAATTACATTAAAAAAAAATTATATAAAATATTTATTCCTGCTCAGTCTTATCTATGGTATGGCATCAACATCCAACACGTCCTTAATTAATAATTTAGTCATTTCGTATACCCTACAAAAAAATTGAAATAAGAAGAATTCGATTATAATAAGTATTTAATAGTACGGGATGAAAAATATTCATTACAAGCGTCTGCTTAACTTAATATACAATTAGATTAATAATTAATATTGGATATTCATATAATTAGAAATTTACGTATTTACAGTTTGCATACCGCATTTGGCAATTTTACATTTTACAGATCACTAATTAGATAATGGTAACTAATTCCAACCTTTTGTTTGTATAAAATTTAAAAACTATAATTTTGTTATTATAAATAGGTGAATTCTTTTAAATATTCTTAATTAAAAATAACGGATCATACATGATATATTACGTTGTGTAACATTTTACATACTGTTTATTTCACTAATTTGTTATTTCTTTAATGTTTAATTACTAGAAACACATATTGTTTGTAATTAAATGTTTTTATTTGAAAGAATAGCTTTCTTTTGCGTGGAGTTGTTCCGAAGAATTAGCTACCATACTATAGTGTTTCAACCAATTTTCTTTAAGTTAAAACTTGTAGAAATTAAAAATAAAAAATAAAATTAATTTTAATACATTAATAACATTTGGAAAAAAAAAACTGCATTTGATATTTTTTTTAACTTTATAAAATGGATAGATGGAAATTCGAAATTGTTATCGCCTCTTAAACTGGCTTTGTTTATTGAGTAGAATTTTCTAATAAAATAATATAAGAAATTATTAATTATTTTCGATCTTAAATTAACTTCTTATTTATTTTTAGTTTTTATTAACCTTATACCCTTTTGCAATTTTTTTTAAAAAATTATACATAATTCTTTTGATTTTTGCTTTTTATGTTCTCTCTCTTTTTTCATGGGAACACTTGTAAAATAGAAAACTCGTATCAGGAACAAAGCCAAGAAATTATTTAAGTGTGAGCGGTATATAATAGTGCGAAAATAAAATTCGGTGCAAATTCAGCAAATATTACTTTGGGAGCTGATTTATAGAAACGAGATAGTAAAAGTAGTTCTTATTATTTTCAAATTTACAAAAGAATTTAATTTCCAATCTTAACAACGATTATTGTTATTACAATAAGTCTGTGTGTACAAACAAATGGTTCACAAAACCATTACAAGGCTCTCGTTGCGAGGTGGGTGGGTTGGATTTTTTTTTTTTTTTTTTTTTTTTTTTTTTTTTTCAATTTTTTACTCGGTGAGTAGGGCGGGTATTTTTTTCAATTTTTACTCACATGGAATGTTCAGTAAGAGTTCACCCCTAAACCCCTACCTGTATAAGAAGAAGGGTTCTTTTTATTAATACTTATTTCAAAAAATCAAAACAATTAAAGTTCAGTTTACTACAACAGCTTATTTAACTATTTATAATGACAAATTTGTAAACCTCTGAATTTTTTTTAACAAAAAGTATTTTTTGTTACCATTAATTAAAAATAAGTATGTAAAATACAAATAACAAATACAATATGTCAAGTATAAATACATCTTAAATGTAAGAGGGGTAGACTATAAATTTTACTAATATATTTCATTTATTACCTGCGTATTTGTGCTACGCCGATCACCCAAATTTGTGAGTTCAGAGTATTATACAAAGGGCAAACTAGGCTCACTACAGTGAAAAACCAAGTTAGATTAGGGACAACATACAAAAAAACTCCTAAAGTTATGGATCTTTTGAAAAATGATATAAAAAGTATTTTGAAAATAAAAAATACTATGTAAAATTGTAACGCCTCGAAATCTTTTTCATTATTATTATTATTTTTAAATAAAAATAACTCGAGGTGTTACCAACATCTTCTTTGTCTAATTAAAGCGGAAATATCACTTTCATTAAGTGTTAAAAATCCATAAAAATAGCTATTAAACAATGTGCACAATATTTAATGTGAAAGATGTTCTTCAAATAAAGTTTGACAATTATCTTTTCTAGAAAATTTACTTGGGGATTCCATAAGTATCACTCGATCAATTTTCCACGTGTCCAAACGACCCGTTCTCATCTGAAAAGTATTGTAAAAGTGAGTATTTTGAAAACATTGAGTAAGAATATGTACACACTCTTATTTACTTGATATAGATATAAAACTGATATAATATACTAACATTTCTTAGATTTAGAGTTCAAGGAATTTACTAAAAATCCCCATATCCCGTAGAATTTGACATTTTTGGCCAAATGGTCCATCTTGTAGGATTTAACATATTTGACCTAAGGGTCCATCTCGAAGAATTTAACTTAAAGTTTGACCCGAAGGCCTCATAGCATTTCATGCCAACAATTATACAAATATCAAGGAATAGGAATTTACCACTTTGCACGATATATTCTTACCTCAATTGATATTCAAGAATTTATCTGAAAATATAATTGTAGACTAAATGAAATTATTTCTAACAAAGTATGCGTGTGTCAAACTGTAAGAAATGAAATTATGTGTTTTAAAAGAAAACTCTAACATACACATATATTCTAACACATACACGTAACTCTAATTAAAACAAATGAAAAATCATTTAATTTCAAATGTATGAGATGTAAATAAAAGAGTTTTATGAAATTAATTAAATTAATTATTATAAATTAATCATGTTTTATTTATTAAATCAAAATATTTCGTTACAAATTCCAGTAACCGTATAGAATCAAAATGTAAGGCCATGTTTGATAGGAAAGGAATTCCATGGAACTTGGAAAATATTTGAACATTTTCCACCTTTTTGATGTTTGAGCACACAATTTTCCATGAAATTCCTTTTCTTGATTGGGATGCCATTGAGACATTTTCTAGCTTTTGATGAAAATCTAGTCTACTGTAATAATTTTATTATTATTATTTGCAATGGAAACAAATTCTAAGAATTATTGTAAAAAAAAAAAATTCCCTTTAATTGACAATTTCGATGAAAAACAAAACTAAACGAACATTAAAAAATAGATGATTTCTCTTGAATTTCTTGAATTTTTTTTATAATTTTTTTTTTAGCAATGGAAACAAATTTCATCCCTAATATCATTGAAATATATCCTTTTAATTGACAATTTTAATGTAAAACAAAGTCAAGCGAACAGCAAAAAATACTTTTATTTCAACATTTTTTATGTGAAAAATTATACCAATCAAACACAATAATTTACAATTCTCAGGAAAACGATTTTTAGGCAATTCAATTTCTCGAAATTCGTTTTCAATTCAATTCAATTCCATCTTTTTAATCAAACGGACCCTAAGTTTATTATTTTATTGTTGTTATATTAATAATATAGGATTTAGATTACTTTTCATTCCTATTAAATAATTCAAACACAACTAGTACACAAATATCTTTTTTCGTAATTCCAAATTATTTTATTTAATATGGGCTACAAAATGAGTATAATATTTGATATATTTCATCAACTTCTAAATTACGTAAATAGTCGACCCAAATAAGGTTTACGATAAATTCTAAGTACACGTGAGCGATATAAATCATCAACCTTTGGACTTTTTGTATGAGGAAAAATCTAAACATGAATTATTTCATTTGCTAAGTGACCCTATATATATATATATATATATATATATAAAAGTAACACAATGTCACCCTTTTGAGTTAAGTGCTACTTTTTTTATTAAAAAGTGACATACTTTTATTTAAAAAGTAGTATTTGTTACTTAAAAAAGTGACAAAAATTTCAAGAAAGTAACGGGAAAAATGACAAACACTGAAACCAGTGACAATTTTTTTTTTTCTTTTTTAAAAAAGTAACACGTTGTCACTTTTTCAAGTAAAGTGCCACATTTTTATTAAAAAGTGATATACAATGTTTTATCTTAAAAAGTGATGTTTATTACTCAAAAAACTGGTGAAAAATAAGTAAAAAGTACTATAGAAAATTAAGTTGCACAATATCACTTTTGTATGTCACTTTTATTTAAAAAGTAGTATTTGTTACTTAAAAAGTGACAAAAATTTCAAGAAAGTCACGGAAAATAGAGAGAGAGAGAGAGAGAGAGAGATTAAAAAAGATAGAAATTCAATAAAAGAAACAAATACTAAAAAGTGATAGAAATTACAAAAAAAAACACTAAAAAAGGTGAAAAACACAGATCAAAACCTAAAAATAGATTCATGGATGGTTGATTTTATTCTACATATTGTCTCTTTGTAATTATGTTTCACTTCTATTAATTAAACATGAGACATAACTTCATTTTAGGAATAAACACTATATAAATTAGAAGTAACATAATTTTTTTTTAAAAATGACAAATTATAGTCGTGTCAACGATTCAAAACCAAAAATGGAGTTGGAAAAATTTTCCTTTGTCAATCTGAATTTATTAATTATTTCGTTTTACATTTTCATGCTCAAACGAGAAACACAACTGAAATTCATGGAATCAGCAGCAACTCAAACACGACACTTATTCTTTCACTTAGACTTATGTTCGTTCTTTAATTTCGACCGTGGATTCACACATTTCTTTTTTACAAAATCCCTTCACTGCCTCAATTTTCACCATTCATTAACAACTCTTCTTCTGATCGAATCTCCAATCCCTTCACACATTTCTTTTTTACAAAATCCCTTCATTGCCTCAATTTTCACCATTCATTAACAACCGTGGGCTTGGAGGTCGAGGCTTGGAGCTCGACGATTCACCTAGGCCTTGTGGAGGGACGTCAATTGTATATACCTGGGGCCTTTTCTTCCCCTTCTTACCACCAGGAGCCATGACCTGGGGCTCCTTAGATTTCGAGCTCACTGCTTGACGAAGAGCTGCTTGATCAAAAGATATATCTGCACAAAAATTCAAGTATTAGGCACTAACATATAATCAGGCAATAATGAACAATTGGCAGAAGATTAAATATCCTACACTCGAGGCCTTTCGCACATGCAAGGTCGAGGATATCATCTAAATCATACACCAAGGGCTCAAGATCCTCTAACATCTATTGATCCCTCTCTAGAGTCTCGAAGTAGGCCTGTTCCTCACAAAATTTTGTTGTATCCGAGATATCCCACAAAGGCCAGAAAGGGAGATCGGGATCTCAAGCTATAATATAGAACCACTTATCCTTCCACCCCTTCAATGAACTAAGCATAATCGGGATCCTAAAGGTACCTCGGGATGAAAGGTAAGCAAAACATGTAAACCTAGGAAGCTGTTTTAGCTCGAAGACCATCCTACATAGGTCAAGGTATGGGGTGATGCCTAAGTATCTACATGCGATGAAGAAGTAAATGAGCATTCTCCACCTATTGGGTACTAACTCTCCCGGGCACATAGAATGCTTGACTGGAAAACCTACAAAGAATGGGTGCATGGACCACCTAAACCCAGCCTTCAAAGAGTCCCTCAAAATCACAAACTCACCTTCTCGTGCCCTGTTCATCCTATCCTCGATGTCGGGAGCCCTACAGTCATTATAGGGCAAGAGCCCATACTTCCTCGCCGCCTGCATAGTTAAGTGTTCTTTAAACCTACACTGGGCGTCGGGGTATTTAAGCTCGAGAGTGTCTTGTGCCCTAGGTCAAGCATCTAAAGGAATAGCCATATGTATTAACTGTGACCTACCGTCTGTAAGTGTTAAACCCTAGATCCAACCGATTTAGGTTATAAACACTTTTAATATGTTTAATGTATTTAATTTTGACAAGATCTATTATTTATTTAAATTAATTTTCTGATAAATAATGTTAAATAATAGAGTTCGAAAATCCAAGTTTAAGTGATTTATTAATCGCACGGAGTTGTGATTGTAAGATACAAATTATGTATAATTGGATCTTGAATAATTCGTGGTCGTAAATAATAACGAGATATGGATATCGTTATTACAAATAGACCATCACGTGTGGCATTTTTTACTTGTGTGAAGTAAGTAGCTGATCTCACAAGTTAAAGTGTGGTGACACTTAAATGAACACGTGGATGTTTTGTTATAGAACAAAACATTGGAGACCCGCTAAGAGATTCCACATGGATAACTATCTTAGTGTCAGTGGTTAATCTCTAACGTTCAGTAGTGGAATTAGTCATATGACTTGAAGTCATCATAGTGCCTTGTATGAGGACAGTCATGCTTTGACGGTGTCGGATGTTGCTCTACCAAGGGCCGCTAATACGACATCGTTCGGGTATGTCAAGAACTATATGAAGGTTGTGAATGACCAATAGAGGATTCGTCACTCTTAGATAGTAAGAGATTGTGATATGCATTTTATTCAATTAAGTCAATAACGAAATCCTTAGCCAAAGTATACACATAAGTCGAAAAAGAGTTTTCAGCTCATATTGACTTAATAGTAGAATGAAAGATATGATCGATAATCGAGATTGACACACTTTCATATCTCGTAGTTGATCGAATTATATTGACGAATGGATTATAGTTTCATGGTAAACGAACAGTTTTGATTTTGTCATACCACGTGACATTTCCAGTCACATGTGTTGCCCTGATACATTGCTAGATGTCAATTTGGGACGACGAGTGTGAATTTGTGATAAATTAAAAGGTTGTTTAATTTATCAGTTTTGATTAGATCAAAATAATATTTCACGTCGTTAGGTATCGTAGTCGAAAACCTAATGGATCGCACACAAAAAAGAATTGAAAGATTGCAAATTGCCAATTAATTAATTTAACAATCGTTAGATAAATTAATTAATTGCATTGGTTATTTATATCCCCGAATTAATTATTTGGATTAATTAATTCACGGACCGGATTTAATTAAATGGATTAATTAAATATTGGATCGGATCGGCCCGAGCCCGTTTGGGTTTATATAAATACATAGCTAAGGTTTAAGATCCATATTGTTTTCATAATTCTTATTGGCATAAGAGAAAAACCCCTAACAATTGCAGTCTATTCTCTGTGTGGATTTTATTGGAGGCTGGACAATTGGACAGTTGTAGGAGGCAGATTCAAGTTGCTGGAACAAAGATAACGCAAAGGAGTTTGCAAATTCAAGAAAAGGTATAATTCTCATCACAGTTCTTATCTAAATACAAAGATGAATCCTGGTGAAAATTGAAACTATTTTATTTCCGCTGTGCATGTTTAAGTAAATTCCCAACAGTGGTATCAGAGCTAACTTTGTATTTGTTAGGAATTGTTTTATATGTTGATTAAATTAAAAGTTGATTTAATCATGTTTATTCCTGAATCTAGCAATTATAGTGTTTAATTTTATTTCTTCAAAATTTGATTTTGAAAAAAAAAAAAATTTTGGATCATCAGGCAGTAACGGCGGTGGCGCGGCCTCCGTCGCACGACAACAGCGCGCTGCTACCGCTGCCACTGCTAAAGCAGTTGCCGAGCATTGGGTGGGGCGTCATCGGTTGGCGCCGCCAACAGTAAAGAAATAAAAAAAAAATTCTTCAAACCCTAGATGTAGACGGGGGCTTCCCTTGAAATTTATGAAATTATGGGGACCCGTCTGCAATTAAAGGAAAAGGGGTCAATCTACAATTTTAAATAAAGGGCATTCTGCAATTTACGAATATGAAAGCCCTATTATTAATTTTTCCAATTGGGTGAAATTTGCAATTTTCAAAAGTATTTTGAATTTGATTTTAAAATTGTTTTTAAAATTATATTTCAAATGGGTTTGACCCATAATTTTAATTTTGACCCAAATTAATTTTTTTTTAAATTGATGACTTTTATATTTTTGTTAAAATTAGATTTTAACTTAAATATTTAATTTTGACCCTATATTAAATTTTTATTTTATTTGGGAGTTTTGTCCTAAATTAAAATATTAATTCATTTTTATTAGAGTTGGACTCTAATCTTATATTAATTAAAATTTGATTTCAATTAATACCACTTCCCAATGCAAATTAAAATTTAGAGTATGACTTTAATTTAATAATTAATTAAAATTTGATTTTGATTAAATTACTTCGCCCAATAGTTATGGAATTAGATTTGGACTCTAAATCGGGATTTAGTTAAAACTTGATTTTAATTAAATAGGCCCGCCGATTAAATTATGATTAATTAATTATTTAATTAATATGATTAATTAATTAATTATTTCGATCCAAAATTTTAAATTAGTTTTGATAACTATAATTGCTAGATTTATGAGACATTACCTATAATATTAGATATTATAAATAGGAAACAATTAGGTGATGAATGTTTATTTATGGATGATTATGAACTCGACCATATGGATGTGTTGAGTGGTTGATTTACTTCTTGTTGTTTTATGGGCTTGCGAGCCCTTAATTATTTTGGACCTACGAGTCCGTTGTTATTATTGTTGTTATGGGCCTGCGAGCTCTTTATTATATTGGACCTGCGAGTCCGTTGTTATTGTTATTATTATAGGCCTGCGAGTCCGATTTCTTTTAGGCCTGCATACCAACTAGTATAGGTTACATATTGCAGCTTGACTAACTGAAAGTGCAAGAAGATGTGGAAACCATGAAGATGGTGCATTGATGTTGATCCAATGTTGTACCCCTTAGGAATTGACTAACTAGTCTTGCCTTTGGCTCGAGAAAACTAGATAGAATAAGTCCATAATCATATTTAATAGGCTGTTTAATAGGTGTGCTGTTTTACTTTTAATAACTTTAATCTTACTCAGTACTCTCCTTAGTTTTTTATAAATCTTTCTTAAGAATCATATATAAATCCCCCTTTTTTTTTCATTTAAATTTTCACCACCTATGATATATAAACTTGAACCTGATTTCTTTTTATAAGGTTACCCATGGCACTCCCTTACAAAATTCTTAGATTAATTTTTTCCCTTTCGCCAGCATCTTTAAAAAATATCAAAAGGCTCACTCCGGCCAAAAGTTTTCACCTATATGGGTCACTCAAGATTAACCTAAAAACAGTATGGCTTCTAAAAATCAAGTTATGCTTTTATTATATGCATAGGATGAAATGAGAAACATAACAAATATTTACTTAAAACAAAAACATAAAAGATTAGAACATAAATTAGGGATTTATAAATTCATCTCTGAAAGATTTACAACTAAGGATTTTCCTTTCGGAAAGTCCCTAAAGTTCTAAAATAAACTTAGGAAAGTGAAAGAATACCTTGAATATTCACAAGAATGTTTCAGCTATACAATATTTTTTGGATTGAGAATTTTTTTGGAGGAAGGGTTTCAGAAGGTTTTTTGGGTAGCAGAGAGTACACATGTTGTAAACTTCTGCCTAAACCGAATGAAACTCATTCCTTAAATAGAAAAACTTTTGGGAGCAAAGGGTCTAAACTACCCCTGAGAAAGGCACACGTTTCACCGAGAAACTTCTGGCCATTCTGACAAGTGGTAAGAATTTCTATGTCTTTTTGCTAAAATTTCTAAAGGTCTACAGTTGGGAATCTTTCTTTTGCATGATTTCCACCAAAAAAGTCTATCAAATGTCTAAAAATTCAAATGAGAATCTTTTCTTTTTCAAAAAGTCCCGACACCTTTTCTAATAATAGAACAATAATGAAGATTTTTTTCTAAAAGTCTATAGTATGATGATAAAAAGTCTTCTATCTTTTCTTCTTTTCTTCTTTCAGATTTGTCTTGTTATGCATTATTGAGGATTTTTATCTTGTATCAAGATTATGGCATGCCATTGATGAAAATGACATTCCACTGTCTGAATTGTTGTATCCTTCATCCTGTGGATCTTCATCTTCGTCTGAAAGTTTGGAATATCTGGCTTCATCTTTTTCTTTTTAATCTGGGCATTTTGAAATTTCTTTCTCTTCTCCATGATTCTTTTTTAGAATTGTCTCGAATGCTTGATTTACTGCTTCTCTAATTTGTTCTTTCAATCCTTCATCATTTTTCTTCTTCTTAATCTTTTTCTTTTTTCTGAAAGAAGTTCCTTCATCTTTTTTGGATTGCTTCTGAAATTCTTCAATTTTTTCAAAAATCTTTTCTAAAAAAACAGTATCTGGATTAGGATCTTGTGATTCTTGAAGAAATAAACAATCTTGACTATCTTGAGCTAACATTTTTTCTTTTCCCTTACTGGGCTGAATTTCTTGGGCTTGTGAAAATTCTGGATTATTTGAAAAGTGTTCTGGAGAAAAACGATCTGGTGGACTGTATTTGACTAGGTAATCAAATTTTCCACTGGGCTGTCCTAAAAGATCCCAGATTTCTTTACCTTTTTCTGTAGCAGATTTATCAGTCTACTGAGTCTGATTATCTAATTTAGTTGAGGAATCAACAGTCCTCTGAGTCTGTTGGGCTTTTGGTAAGTTCACAATCTTCAAGGAATTTGATAAGTTTTTACCAGCTACCGTTTGGGCTGGACTAGCTATGGACTTCTTGGGCTCCATAGTACCTGTTGGATAATGAATTTTTAGATCCAAAATCTCTTTTTCCAATTGAGCCACTTTCTTTTGGAGTTGGGTTCTTTCTAGTGAAAGGTTCTGGTTGGCTTCATTGATAACTTTGTAATTTCTCTACATACACTCACAATGTTGGCAGAAAATATTCTGGTCTTTACTTGGAGAGAAGTCTAATGGAGGGTCTGAATAATTCTTTAAAGAAGGAGATAAATAAAAATTTATTCCTATCTGTTATCTTGCTACATCTAATGCTTCTTGAAAATTTGTGAAACATTTGTAAAGAGGGTCTAGAAAATTTTTAATGCAATCTAAAACTTCTATCCAAGAATGGAAAATTTCTGGATTTTTACCCTTAATAACAACATAAAATTTAAATATTTGTTTGTTCTGACTAAAATGTTCTGACAATGCATTCATGCATGCAAGAAAATATTTTTGATCTTTTGAATTCTTATTATAAGAAATCCATAAATTGTCTATAATACATTTCTCTTCTCTAGATAAAGAAATATGTGGTAAAATTTTAAAAGAAATATTACTATTTGGAAATACTATAAGTTCTTGGTTTCCAAACCTTAGTCTGTCTTGTAACATTGGTCTGTTCTGATTAAATGGAGTGTGTGGTAATAGTCTCGATGCAAATGAATTCCCAGGTGGAATTCCTGATCTTATAGGCCTTGGTCTTGTCATTTGTATAAAGAAATTATGTTAAACAAATTTAATAATTTCTATCTATTATTATTCTACTTAATATATTTGCCGCCTTATTATCATTACATTTAATATGCTCAAATTTTATATTAATTCCTGTATTTGTGATTCTATCTATAAAGTTTAACCATCTTCTTCTGTTACTTCTTTTTGAATCTATTTTCATTTTATTAACAAAAGAAACTATGGCTACACAGTCTGTTCTTATAGTTATTTCTTTCTTAGATATAATAAATAGTTCAAAACTATCTAATGCATAATTTATAGCTAATAATTATGCGTCTATACTACTTAAATTTCCTTTCTCTTTATAATTTCCACTATTGTACCTACAAATTCTTTCTGTACTTTTATCAGTATATTTATTGGGTTTGCATATTAATATAGCTCCCCATCCTGTCATACTTCCATCTGTTTTTATGATTAAATATTCTGAATCTAATGGCATAGCCAATTCTGGTAAAATTTTTATTTTTTCTTTTATTTGTTGGACTAATTTTATATCTTCTTGATTAAAAAATCTTTGTCCTGTAGGAGATGTCTTAGCATATAAAGGTCCTGCTATTTTTCCTAAATCTTTTATAAATGGTCTAGCGTAATTTACTAATCCTAAAAATTTTTGGATTTGTTTTAAGTCTTCTAATTTATCTGAAAATTCTAAAGCTTTCTTAGCAATATGGGGTTGTAACTTAATTTTACCTTCTCCTCTATTAACTCCTAAGAAATCTATAAATTCTTTGAATAAACTCATTTTCTTTTTACTAACAATTAAACCATGTTTAATAAATTCTGAAAATACTATTTGTAAATGACCTCTATGTTCTTGTTTATTTTTACTAAATATTAAAATGTCATCTATGTATACTATGACAAACTTACTATGTCTATTAAAAATACTTTCCATTTTTCTTTGAAAAATACTTGGTGCATTCTTAATTTCAAATGGCATTACAAGCCATTCAAAATATCTTTCTGGACAGGTAAAAGCTGTCCACTTAATACTTTTTGAGAGCATTTTCACTTGCCAAAATCCTGACTTTAAATCAAATTTACTAAAAATTTTACAATCTTGTATTTTATTTATTAAAACCGTCTTATCTGGTATATTATAAGCATCATCTATAGTATTATCATTAAGTCTTTTATAATTAATAATCATTCTACTTTTTCCTATAACAATTTCTGAATGTTTTCTAACTATAAAGGCTGCTGATCTATGAGAACTATCTAATTTTCTAATCACTCCTAATTCCAAGAGTTATTTTATATATATTTTAAAATCTTCTAAATCTAAATTTGTTGCTTCTATATTCTTAGTTTTAATTATGTATTCTGGATTCTTGATTTTTAATTCACATAATATTTTATCTTTCTTCCAGTATTTTAAAATATTTTCTCCTATTATTTCTATCTTTTCTAATCTAGAAATTAAATTTTCTATTTCTTGTTCTGTTATTAACATATCATATATCTTTTCATTATCAATTAATTCTACAGTTCCAAAATCTAAGTTATCTTCTTCTAAAATTTCAGGATTTGTTTCTTCTAAATTATCTTCTTCTATTAATTGACATTCTCTTTCTTTTTCACACTTACAACTATTGCCACTACTTCCACCACGCTTCTCTATGCACTCTGATGGAAAATAGGTAGTCTGTGTTGGTGTAAATAATGTATGTTTTTGTAAATGTAAGAAGTCTTTAGTAATTGTAACACTTTCATTGTCTTTTAATAAAAAACTTAATCCTATAATAAAATCTGTATCTTTAATATTTAAAGGTCTAACCCAAACTGATTCTTTTGGTAAAGTATATTCTATACTTTTATCACAGTTTGTCTCAAAACTAATCTTGCTATTTGATTGTAATAATTCTTTGTAAGTATAAAGTTCTCCATCCATTTGTTGTGCTTCTATTGGTTTGTCTGAATATGTTATGTATTGTTCTAGGATTAATTTCTTATTAATGATACAATTGCTACATCCTGAGTCTATTAAACCTAAACATTTTATTTCATATTGTCCTATTTTTATATAACATTTTACCTTAATACTTTTAAGTTTTTCTGGGTTACATATTACCTGAACATATTCTTTTTCTTTATATTCTATACCTTGACTTTGTTCATCTATTTCTATTGTTTTTCCTTTATTGTTATATTCTAACATTTCTATCTTATTTATTATAAATTTTTGCATTTCTTCTAGGCTTTCAATTCTTTTTCTCAGAATTTTTATTTCTGATATTTCAATTCTTTCTTTTAAAATTTCTGAATTGAAATTTTCTTTTTCAATAAGATTCATTTCTTCTAAATATTTTATACATACTTCTTTATAATATTCTAAGCATTTGGCTCTAAGTTTTCTTATTGGATACCAATTACATAAGTAACAAGCTATATTATCTGATCTTTTATATTTTTGCCAATTATGTAAACATTCTATAATTACATTATTCATTAAATTTAGTTCTTCTTCTGATTTTGATTCTTCTTGTAATCTTATATTAGAGAATTCATCTATTATTTCATAATCAGATTCTTTATCTACTTCTAAATTTTTATCTTCTATTGATATAATGCTATAAATGGATTCTTTATCTGAGATATATTCATTTAATTGTATTAGATCTTCATTAGTACATTCTATTAATGTGCTTTTCTTATCATAATTATTTATTCTTTTTGGACAAGTCTTAGATAAATATTCATTACTATTACAAACATAATAGCTAAGTCTGTTTTTATAAGTTCTTTCTGATTTAAATTTCCTCACATGTCTTTTTTCATCTAGATATGGTTTTCTTTTATTAGATTTTCTAAGAAAATATCTTTTCTTAAAAGGTCTTTTATTTTTTCTTTCTTTATTACTATATTTGTTTTTTCTTGAACTAGAGACTCCATAAGTTTGTAGGGTAAAAATATCTTTACAGAATTTATAGTCGGTCCTTTTAAGTTATTTTTGGATTTGTAACTCTACACATTTATCTTCTAAACATCTTATTACATGTTGTATTCTTTGTCCTATACTCCATTATTTTTCTGATTCTTCCTTTACTGCTGGTAGATTATTCCATTTATCTGTGATTTCTAGTCCTAATGGTCCTGGTAATTTATGAAATAATTTATTTCTTATTTCTTGATTAAATGTGTTTCCTGATATTGAAGCTAAATAATGGTACTCATCTAAAAAGTTCTTAACATATCTTCCTTTAGTCCATTTATAAAGGCTAAGTTATTCTAAATCTCTCATAGCTTTTTTTTGTATACTCATATGTCCTGAATTTGGGTCTGCTCCTATTATTAATATCTGTATTTTATTAACAAAATTATAATGATTGCTTCCCATATTAATTAATTGTTCAAATTCTTCTTTTTTTTCTAATTTAAATGCTTCCCACATAACTTTTACACTTTCTTCTAAAAATGTTTCTAAATATCTATACATATCTAAAGCTTCCATTTCTTGGAAATTTCTAATATAATGTCCTATTATAGTATTCTTCCATACATCTATTACATTATTCCATGTCCGTGGATCATGTGCTATAATATTTAAAATTTGTGCTTTATGGTCTGATTGAAATTCTATTTTCTTTTCTAAGGATCTTTCACTTCCTCTTGCTATATATTTTCCTTCTGTATTATTATATAAAGGATAAGCGCCTCTTGGGGGAAATCCTCCACCATATACCATTGCTTCATGTTTAATTGTTCTATCAAAAGGAGTATCACTAAATGTTTTATATGTATTAGAATCTTCCATAAGTTCTTTTATATAGCTGAAGTCTGAATTTTCTGAATTATTATCTTCTTTAATAATTCATATTCTTATATTCTGTTCTTGATCATAATATAGATATTCAGATTCTGTAATTATCTTATTAAGATACATTTGATCTTCTAGTTCTAATAATTCTTTATTATCTAATTCCATTCCTAATTCTTTTGGGTAAATTATTCTATCAAATTCTTCATCTATTAATTCTATATGAACTTGATTTTGAAATGGTTCATTTTGTTCTTCTTCAGGATTGGTTTCTTCTTCAAAATCATTCTGTCTTTATACTTGATTATAATCTAAAAATCTTAAACTAGTTTTTTCATGGATATCTTTATAACTTAATGCTTCCTGTGGTGCTATAATTGCTTCTTGATTTTCTAAAAATTTATCCATATCTCATTCTAATCCTGCTAATTGTTCTGATGAATATTCTTTAGGTTTAACCATATTAATTCCTTTACTACTCATTAAATTTACCACTTTATCTATGTAAATCTTATATTTTGTCTGAGAATTATTTGAATATCTTCCTAAAAATCCTATACTAATTAATAAATTATCTCCACTTTCTACTTCTTCATATCCTTTTGTTTGAATTCCTATTTTAATTTTTTCTGAGAAGTCTTTAATAGTTAATAAAAAATCTGGATTACAATAAATTATTCCATTATTGTTATTCATATCAACTTCTGTACTAGCAATCATACTTTTATCTATATTATTGATTCTTTCATCATATATAGTTACTAACACTTTAAATCCTAAATTTTTTCTCATTAATCCTTTTATCCCTATAACTATTAATCCTAAATGCATGAATCTAAAATTTTTCTTTTTTAATTCTCTCTTAGAGTCTTCTGATATTAAATTTAATTTTCTTACCTGGTTTCCTATACACTGAACAGATACTTCTCTACTATGTTTGAAAAATTGTGTTCTTGTTTCAAAAATTCCTCTATTATATAATATTTCTGGGTTAAGAATTCTTAATCCATTAGTTTGGAATCTTAAGTAATCTTGTTGAGGATCTATAATTTCTTCTATAGTTTGATTATATTGTACTGGTCTATTTAAAACTCTTTCTATTATATTTCTGCTTATACTTGAAGTACTATGTCTAGATGTGGATGCTTCTTCATTTATTGTTCTAGATCTTCCTAAGAAAGGATTGGTGTTCATCTTGGGAATTTATATTCTTTAGGTAATTTTCTGGTTACCTTTTCTTTTCTTATTTCTTTAAAACTTAGTTTTTCTAACGTATTTGTTAATGATTTTAAGTCTTTTTCTACACTTGATGTAGTTCATATTCTATTTTTTTAGATTTATTAGAATCTAAAATTCTTTTTATTTCTGTTAAATCTACCTTAAATGGTATTTTTTCTAGTTTAACAAGTTTTTCTAAAATACTTGAATTTTGATTTTTAATATAATCTAAAGATTCTTTTATATTTTTAATCTCTTGGTCTCTAGCTGTAATGTTTTCTTTTATAATTTATAAATAATTATTTTGCTTTTTATTTTCTAATTCTAAATTTTTTGATAAATTTATGATTAAGTCTATTAAACAATTCTGACTTGGATCTTCTGAAAATAAACTATGTAATTTATGCTTATTGTCTAAATTACACTTAATTATATTATTATCAACCGTTTGTACTTTTTTACTAGTATTTCTTAAGTCTAAATCTAAATATTCAAGCTTTCTATTTATATCTAGAGCTCTAAATCATAAGAAATTCTTTCTATTATAAAAATATGTCTATATTCTTCAACTAGAATTCTTTTTATAATATTTTCTCTTAAATCAACGGGTAAATCTTTAATGATTCTTAATATTTCTATGATTTCTATTAAATCTTTTCTATATGTTCCAACGTTATTGTCTTCTTCAAAGTAACCACAAATATCTATACTATATTTTACTTGATAAGTTAACAAATTATCTCTTATACCAGTTAAATCATAAGCTTTTTTCCTATCCCGATCACTACTTCCTTTTTGGCTCTGATACCAAATGGGGGGTATGCTGTTTTAATAGGCTGTTTAATAGGTGTGCTGTTTTACTTTTAATAACTTTAATCCTACTCAATACTCTCCTTAGTTTTCTATAAATCTTTCTTAAGAATCACATATAAACCCCTTTTTTTTCATTTAAATTTTCACCACCTATGACATATAAACTTGAACCTGATTTCTTTTTATAAGGTTACCAATGGCACTCCCTTATTATATATATATAATTACTTGATGAGACCATTACACATTAAATCCCTCGTTAAAATATTAAGTTACTATTATTTACCTTCCATCATTATAGTGAAAAACGAGAATCCTAAATCGACCTTAGCTTGTTGAGTACACTCAAGGCTGATCTATTAGGGATATGTTTGACACTATGAAATATTTGATATTTCTGAATGATGGGTTTGACTTAACTAAAATTTATCTTTTGTTGAGTACACTCAAGGAGATAAGTTTTAGAGACATGTTAAGCGAACACATAAGATGTGTGAAGACAAAAGAGTTGTTAGCTTAATGATCTGGGAGTTGTATTGAGATACAATTGATAATAAATTAAAATCCATATTAAATTTGTGCATATGCATTAAATATATATTAATTCTATATTTTTCGTCATTTACAATTTTTGAATCATGAGTAATCTTATGAATTTGAGAGGCATACTGAATGACAACAAACTGACTGGACCAAATTTTCTAGATTGGCACCGCAATTTGAGAATCGTTCTCAAGCATGAGAAAATTGGGTATGTCCTTGAGCAGCCCTTTCCAGAGGTGCCTACTGAAAATTCTACTCAGGAAGAGGTAGCTGCTTATAACAAATACAGTGATGACGATAACACTGCAGCATGTGTGATGCTTGCAGCTATATCACCTGAGTTGCAGAAGCAACATGAGGGTATGGATGATTACACTACGATTTTTCATCTCAAGGAGTGTATGATAAACAATCTCGTGTGGAGAGATATGAGACCTCTAAACAACTATACCGGTGCAAAATGGCAGAGGGATCTTTAGTCAGTGCTCATGTACTGAAAATGATTAGTTTCATTGAGAAACTGGTTTCATTGGGTTTTATCATGGATCATAAACTAAGTATTGACTTGGTTCTACAATCTCTGCCAGATAGTTATTTACAGTTCATTATGAACTTTAATATGAATAAGATCGAATGCATACTCCCTGAGTTACTTAATATGCTTAAAACTGTGGAGCCCAATGTCAAGGCTTGCACTGGGCATGTCTTAGCTATTCATTCCTCCAAGGGCACTAAGAGGAAAATCAAAGGAAGTTTTAAGAAAAAATCCAAAAAGGCTAAAGGCAATAACAAAGCAGTCAAAGCAGGAAAGGAAAATACCAAATCTGACGCCCCATGCTATCACTGTAGAGTGAAAGGTCATTGGAAGAGGAGCTGCAAGGCTTACCTCGCTAGCTTGAAGGGAAAGAATTCTTCTGAAACTTCTACTTCATGTATTTTTGTTATCGAGCTTAATATGTCTACTTCATTAGCTTCTTGGGTATTAGATACCGGATGTGGATCTCATATTTGTATAAATATGCAGGGACTAAAGAGAAGTAGACCACTGCAGAAAAGAGAAGTTGACCTGTGCGTGGGGAATGGAGTAAGAGTTGCTACATTAGCTGTAGGGACATACTTCTTACCATTGCCTTCACGCTTAGTATTAGAATTAGAAAGTTACTATTTTGTTCCCGCCATTACTATCTATTTCGTGTTTGAACATGAATGGTTTTTCAATTAATGTTAAGAACAATCGTTGTTCGTTTTATAAAGATGAGATCTTTTATGGTTTTGGTGTGTTGCAAAATGGAATTTATATTTTTGATACTGAGTCGTCTATTATGAGTATAGAAAATAAAAGACATAAAAGTGATAATCTAAATAATACATACCTCTGGCATTGCAGACTGGGTCATATTAATGACAAACGCATTTCCAAGTTACATAAAGATGGATACTTGGGGTCAACTGATTTTGAATCATTTGACAAATGCGAATCGTGCCTGTGAGGCAAAATGACCAAGTTCCCTTTTACTGGAAAATGAGAAAGAACCACATAACTGCTGGGATTAATACATATTGATGTATGTGGACCCATGTCAATCACAGCCAGAGGTGGTTTCTCTTACTTCATCACATTCACTGATGATCATTCTAAATATAATTATGTGTATCTGATGAAATTCAAGCATGAAGCACTTGAAAAGTTCAAGGAATTCAAACTTGAAGTAGAGAAACAGACAGGTAAAAACATTCTCGCGCTGAGATCAAATCTAGGTGGAGAATATTTAAAGGGAGAATTTTTAGATTACCTAAAAGAGAATGAGATTCTCTCGTAGTGGAATCCGCCATATACACCGCAACATAATGGTGTATCTGAATGGAGAAATTGCACTTTGTTAGACATTATGCGATCTATGATGAGCCATGCAAACATCCCAAAATCATTTTGGGGTCATGCACTAATTGCTGCGTGCTACACACTTAATCGTGTCCCATCTAAATCGGTCAACAAAATTCCATACGAGCTATGGAGAGAAAAAATACCAAACTTATCTCACATGAAAGTTTGGGGTTGTGACACTTATGTAAAACGAAATGAATCAGATAAGCTTGAGGCTAAATCTGATAAATGCGTATTTGTGGGATATCCAAAAGAGACAATTGGACATTAGTTTTATAATCCCGTTGAGAAGAAGGCGTTCATCTCAAGACATGCCATATTTCTAGAGAAAGAGTTTATTCTAGAAGAGGATAGTGGGAGCAAACTAGAACTTGAAGAAGTTCAAGAATTCACAGATACTGTTGACCAATTAGATAAACCTGAGTCTGATCCCACACCTGTTGATGGACAGACTCTTGATCAGGATATAGAGAACCCTGAGGACACTCCAGCTCAGCGTAAATCAAGTAAGATCATTCGACCCCTCAGAAGGTACGAATTTACGATTACTAATCAAGTATTATTAGTCGAGGATGATGAACCTACAAATTATGCAAAAGCGAAGTCAAGTGTTGACTCGAAGAGATGGCAAGAAGCCATGAAATCCGAAATGAACTCAATGTATGAGAACAAGGTTTGGACCTTGATCGACCTTCCAGGTGGGATAAAACCGATAGGTTGTAAATGGGTTTACAAGAAAAAGGTCGATGTGAATGGAAATGTCCATATATACAAAGCAAGGCTAATAACGAAGGGTTACACACAAAGACAATGCGTTGACTTTGATGAAACTTTTTCGCCTGTAGTTGTGCTAAAGTCGATTTGGATTTTGCTTGCAATAGCTGCATACCATGATTATGAGATATGGCAAATGGATGTCAAAACTGCTTTCCTTAATGGAAACTTACAAGAGGAGGTGTACACACAGCTTGAAGGTTTTGAATCCAAAGGAGCCAACAAAGTATGTAAGCTAAATCGATCCATTTATGGATTAAAGCAAGCATCTAGGAGTTGAAATCTTCGTTTTGATGGGATAATCAAAAGGTTTGATTTTATCAAAAATAAGATGAACCGTGTGTTTACAAGAAGACAAGTTGGAGCGCAGTCGTATTCCTAATATTATATGTCGATGACATATTATTAATGGGAAATGACATCCCAATGCTTCAATCGGTAAAATTATGGTTGTCAAAGAATTTCTCCATGAAAGATATGGGAGAGAAACATACGATGAAAGGAGTCGCATGAATAATATTCTTTATGCTTCGGCGATAGGATCTATCATGTATGCGATGCTATGTACGAGACCAGATGTTTCATATGCTCTAAGTGTTACGAGTAGGTTTCAAGCAAACCCTAGCGAGAAACACTGAATAGCGGTTAAAAACATTCTTAAGTACTTGAGAAGGACTAAAGATGTGTTCTTGATGTATGGAGGAAATGAACTGAAAATTCATGGGTATACTGATGCCAGCTTTCAAACTGACAAAGATGATAGCAAGTCTCAATCAGGATATATGTTTACTCTCAACAATGGAGCGGTTAGTTGAAAAAGTTCCAAACAGGAGACAACCGCTGATTCAACGACAGAAGCCGAGTACATTGCTGCTTTTGAAGCAGCGAAGGAAGCTGTCCGGATTAAGAAGTTCATTAATGAACTTGGAGTCGTTCCTAGCATTGTTGATCCCATACCTTTGTATTGTGATAACAATGGAGCCATCGCACAAGCGAAGGAACCGAGATCTCATCAACGATCCAAACATGTGCTAAGGTGATATCATCTCATCAGAGAGATTATACAAAGAAATGACGTAACGATAGAGTGAGTTCCCATAGATGAAAATATTGCAATCCATTGACATAGCCGTTGTCACAACAAAAACATGATCGTCATGTGGACGCTTATGGTATTAGATACATGAGTGATTGGATCTAGTGCAAGTGGGAGTTTGTACGTGTTATGCCCTAGATCCAACCGATTTAGGTTGTAAACACTTTATATATGTTTAATGTATTTAATTTTGGCAAGATCTATTATTTATTTAAATTAATTTTCTAATAAATAATGTTAAATAATAGAGTTCGAAGATCGAAGTTTAAGTGATTTCTTAATAACAAGGAGTTGTGATTGTGAGATACAAATTACGTATGATTGGATCTTGAATAATCCGTGGTCGTAAGTAATAATGAGATACAGATATCGTTATTACAAATAGACCATCACGTGTGACATTTCTTACTTGTGAAGTAAGTAGCTGATCTCATAAGTTAAAGTGTGGTGACACTTAAATGAATACGTGGATGTTTTGTTATAAAACAAAACATTGGAGACCCGCTAAGAGATTCCACATGGATAACTATCTGAGTGTCAGTGGTTAATCTCTAACGTTCGGTATGTGGAATTGGTCCTATGACTTGAGGTCATCAAGTGCCTTGTATAAGGACAGTCATGCTTTGACGGTGTTGGATGTTGATCTACCAAGGGTCGCTAATACGACATCGTTCGGGTATGTCAAAAATCATATAAAGGTTGTGAATGACCAATAGAGGATTCGTCACTCTTAGATAGTAAGAGATTGTGATCTGCATTTCGTTCAATTAAGTTAATAACGAAATCATTGGCCAAGGTATACACATAAGTCGAAAAGGAGTTTTCGACTCATATTAACTTAATTGTAGAATGAAAGATATGATCGATAATCGAGATTGACACACTTCCATATCTCGTAGTTGATCGAATCATATTGACGAAGGGATTATAGTTTCATGGTAAACGAACAGTTTTGGTTTTGTCATACCACGTGACATTTCCGATCACATGTGTTGCCCTGATACATTGCTAGATGTCAATCTGGGACAGCGAGTGTGAATTTGTGATAAATTAAAAAGGTGTTTAATTTATCAGTTTTGATTAGATCAAAATAATATTTCACGTCGTTAGGTATCGTGGTCGAGAACCTGATGGGTCGCACACAAAATAGAATTGGAAGATTGCAAATTGCCAATTAATTAATTTAACAATCGTTGGATAAATTAATTAATTGGATTGGTTATTTATATCTCCGAATTAATTATTTGGATTAATTAATTCATGGATCGGATTTAATTAAATGGATTAATTAAATATTGGGCCGGGTTCGGTTGAGCCCGTTTGAGTTTATATAATAAATGGTTAGGGTTTAAGATTCATATTGTTTTCATAATTCTTGCTGGCACAAGAGGAAAAACCCTAACAGTTACAGTCTATTTTCTGTGTGGATTTCATTGGAGGCTGGACAATTGGACAGCTGTAGGGGGCAGATTCAAGTTGCTGGAACAAAGATAACGTAAAGGAGTTTGCAAATTCAAGAAAAATGTATAATTGTCATCACAGTTCTTATCTAAATACAAAGATGAATCCTGGTGGGAATTGAAACTGTTTTATTTCCGCTGTGCATGTTTAAGTAAATTCCCAACACCGTCCCTAGTGTCTCCCGAACTCTCAGATCCCTGATCACTCTATGTACTCGACATCTCTTTTTAATTTAAAACTAAAGAAATAACTTAAAGGTCCGGAGCCTTACCTCAATAACCCGACGCTTAAACAACAAAGCTAAGTTTTTAGCTTGACCTCGATCCCGGACAGAAAGATTCACAGAGAGTAAAAAGTAAAAAATGAATGGGGTCAAGGGGTATTTATAGAACCATGGGGGAAGACCAAAGGTCATATCAATCACAGCCTTTGACCCTTGCCACGTGTCACCCATCTAAAAACCCTTCATTTTTTCACTGAGGTAGCTCGCGCTCGTGCAATTTGCATCTCGACGTCTCTCCTTAAACATTACAACCTTGACGACACTATCAACCAGTAACTTGAGCTCCGTGTATCTCGCGCCTTGGGATGATGTTTTTGGCTCAATCCCAAGGATGGATGCACGGGGGCCAGTGATGTGCTAGGTTCTGGCTATGCTCGAACATTATATTCCCGAGGACTTGGAGTGGCCTTTCCTTGGTATTTCACCATCCTTGTGCTCAAGCACATGGTCTCTTCAGGAATAAGTGCACGAAGATTGACAATCATGCGGTGTCCACACTCTGTGATTTACATCCTTGGGTATGTATGGTCCTCGGGAATGGATTATCCTTGATAGCCCACGATAGTCGTTATTGATCCAATAGGATTCCTATGAGCTTAGAACTCTAACTCTATCCAACTACATCACCATTTGACTCTTATGAGGACTCCATCATCATTCCAAGTCCTCTATCTGACGGAACTCTATTGGATAAGAACATTCGACCAATTCAAATCCTAGTAGAAGTGTACTACCTGCCCTTATAAATACATAGCGTTGGGTCATTGCCTAGGTACGCATAAATTTCTTTTCTAACTTAAGCATTGGAGGGATGACGAGAGCACACCTCGTTGCCTTTATTTTAAGTATCGGAAGATTACGATCGTGCTCATACAAGGTCCTTAAGCTCGGGAAATCAACATGTGCGATTTTTGATAGCATCAAATATAATTATATCTCTTCTTGAAAATGAAACATGTCGAATTCTATGCTTTCTAGAATACATGACATGACCTTTCATCTTTAGAAGAAGTGAAACGCTGCGTGATGACGTATGCAAAAGTTCAATGGCTCTTATATATCCGCAAGAGCTACAATTTTTCAGCCTCTCTTGAATTTATTAAAACTTGAATTCATGACGAGTTAGCCGGCAACAAGAAGATTTTCTCAATTTAAATACAAATTTCTCCTTTATTTGCATCAAATATGAAAAGTTTAATAAAATATTAATGCTTGCATGAATAACTTGGCTTTTCACCAAATTAAATAATTTTAAATATTCTTGTTGGACAACAGGTCTAACTTATTATATGGTAGAAAAAGAGAACTGCATAAATAAAATCATATTTATGGCATTAATTTGTCTTATCAACTGCATAACACGTTATATTAATTAATTGAATCATAAATGTCATCGTTTTAGAATTCATTTTTGTTAATTCGATTAATCCTGTAACCCTTGACTTCTTGTTATCTGCACTATCCTTCACTAAATAATTTATTTTTCATTTATTAGAGCCTTACAGAGTTGCACGAAAATGGAAACAGGAAAGGAAAAAGGACACTACACGAGAAATCCTTTTTTTCTTAAAATAGTGGGGAATGAAACGACTTGGAAACATAATAATTATCAATTTATTTATTGTAAATTCAATATTCAACTTCATAAATTATTAATATAAATTAAACAACAAAAATACCACAATCAATATAGTTTCTCTAAAATATCAAACATATATGATCATTATCATCTTAAACAAAATACATATGTATAATATAACCTATTATAGGGTGTTTTCAACTGAAAATTTAGTCAATTTTAAAAGTCCTATTCAGGTGTCCTTAATCTATTAAAATTCAAGTGTTCCAATAACTCATGGATTTATAAGAATTTCAAGAGATTTGAATAGATTTCAAGCTATACATAACAAACTCTTTGAAATTTCACTATTTTTAACAAATTTTTTTATGAATTCTATAGAAATCTATTCAAATTCACAAAATTCATTAAAATTTATAATTTTTTAAAATCCTAATTGAGGACATCCATCTTAATATGTGTACGAATTTTAATAAGAGTAATGTTATTTGTACCACTAATGTTAAACATTAGGTGTTATTCAAGTGTCATCAATTGATCATCAATTGAGAGATCATCTTAAAAGTAAGGTCACGTGTCTCATTTAAGATGTTTTATCACTTAAGACACATAGACTATAATATCATTAAGCCCTTGGCACTACGTATCATTATTTTTTTTTATGGTGGGGGCAAAACTCTCGAATCGAACAATTCTTCTTAAGTTAAATATCCGAATGAGTATCTGAATCGAGAACTAACAGGTTCGATTTTGTTTGGTTCTCGGTTCTAGTTCAAGAACCGAATTTTCGTAATTTATTTATTTTTAAAAAGCCAAATTACTTTTTTCTAAATAAAATTGTTAATTAGTTAATTTAACTCAAATCCAAAAATATGATTTTTCTATTTCTAATTTTCAGTCCAAGCCCAATTTAATTAAATTGACCTAAATTTTATCCAAATATATTATTCTATCGTAGTGCTGTTTCTATCGTTCTGAAGAAATCAAATTGAAACTTGACAGCACATCTCTTAATTATTTCAAGCTCGCTATCGTCTTCTTCCTGTGATTTTAACAATCAAATTTATGAAGAGGTAAAGAGAGGCGCAAAAGACATATAAGATTGGATTACGTTATTTTGTAAGAGCTAAAATTAAACATATCATTAGTTGAATTAATATAGCTTTGTAAATATTAAAAAAAATAATTATAATATAGAACTTGGGAACCAAATGGAATGAAACCAAACCAAATTGAACCAAATGGAGTCGAACTCGAACGGTTCCATAATTAAATTTGGACCTGACAGTTCAACTTACTAAATACCCAAAAATTTTGGGTTCAAGAACCGAACTGAACAAGACCATGCCAACCCCTAATTCTTTCAACAAATGGGTGAAATAACACAATTTCTTTATTGAATTGATAAAGCACCTAGGACGACCGACACACGAAATAGAAAATTTAGCTTTATTATAAAATGTAGCATTATAATTATTTTGTTACCAACGACAAATTTATTTCAAAGAAGTTTCTGTGCATCCTAGGATTGCTACCGATGAAATATTGATTTTAAACTGATATTGTAGTCCTTTCATTAGAACCTATTGGAAAAAAATAAAAATAAAAAAAAATGTCCCAGATTTAGCCAAAAAGAAAATGAAAATTAAGCATTGAAAATTGCCAAGACAGACATCGATGACCCCTCTACAACTTGGTTTAGGAGTTGTAAAGTTGTGTTCATAGATTAAATCCCACGTTGTTTCCTTAGTCACCATGGGGAACACTCACTGGTGAGTACAAAGAAATGTCCAACAGCTTTTCTAAGACCCTTCATGTCTGGTTCCTCAATATCCGATTCCATTGGCTATATTATTATTATTATTTTTTTATGACCGTAGGTGTTCGAGCTAACTTACGCGCACATCCACTAATCTCACAAGGCATGAAATTTACAGTCGGGTACTCACCTGTGGCCATGAGGGAACTCGAGCTGGTGATCATTGGGGAGCAAATCCAAGATTTGACCGATTTTATTGGCTATATTATGTTTTTCTATCACATAAATCCAATCCAATTCAAAAGAGCAAGCTAAACCAATATACAATTCTTTATGCATTAACATACCCGTTATATTTTTCCAGTGAGTTCACTTTTAAGGGAACAAGTAAAATTTTAACACAACTTAGAATAATCAAATTTGAAAAATGAATAAGTTAATTTACCAATACATAATATGTCTAACTTCTAAAGTAAAGAACTTTTTTTATTATATTATAGAGAAAAACAGACTTAGAATTAACTAATTAAGGTTGACTTTATGGGGAGAATGGAAAAGTTTCTTGAAAAATTCCAAATCCCCCAATTTTCAACTCTAGAGGTTAATAGTTAGAGGAAGTTTTACTCTCTGTATCACCTTCTTTCTTTCAATTTTTATTTATTTTTTTTTTTTTTGGGAGCATGTCCTATCATGTGATAGAGCATTTTGCAAAAGACATATTTTCTTATCTACTTTCTTGAATTTGTATTAGGGTCATTTTTTTTTAATTATCCTGCATCATTAGTTGTTTCATGCCAAAAAAGTTGTAAATTCACGAGAAAATCATTCCTGTGAAATATTATCTATATTTTTCGATTGTCTAATTCTCTTTTTAACTTCCACTCCTACCAAAGAACAATTGGTCTTTCCAAGTTAAACAAACTTGGCCATTGATTTAAACAGTCAGAATGTTTACACCTCGTAGATTGTCAAATTAGTTGTACAAAATTATTGTACAAATTATTTAACTTAAAATTGAGAATTTCATGAATTATTATTGATTAAAATTTAATTGTTAACTTTGACTTAGATTAAAATTAAAATTTTAATTCTTAGGAGGATAAATGGATAATTTTACAACATTCAACAATAATTGTACTTGCCAAGTACGCCTATCTGTGCCCAGTTATGCTACATGTATAATCAGGATTGACAACCTCAATTGATAATTGCACACATGATAAAAGGGCCCACATTGAAGAAAAAAATCGTGAGCCATGCTAGAGGTATAGCCTCATTTACATGGAGGTTGACAAACTCCTCACAACAGAGAGGGCCCGCACTTTTTTTTTTTTTTTTAATTGAAGCGGCCCCCTTGTTGTGAGTGAGTGTAATTTGTACAATCCTACTAGGACTGAACAAATATCAAAATCCAAAAATCGTGGATCCTCCACCCGTAAGCAGATTGTTAATTGGAATTATCAATCCTGATCATACAACTGGGATAACTCATCTGTGCCTCCCAGTAGCTTTTGTACGTGTCTGTACACTATATCTGCTATTTAAACCCTCCATCTCTCTTCAAATATCCCAAAAGCTCATCCTCTCTCTAAAATTAATTTAAAACAATACTGAAAATTTTCTTGAGAGAATGAAGAGTTTGAGACGGAGGCTAGCAAGAGTAGCAAATTCTTCACAGTATTATCTTTTCCGATCGGAGTCGAGGATGAGACGCCGGGGGTCTGTGTCTTTCCGGAAGAACAGCGGTATACCGGAGGGACACTGGCCGTTGTATGTTGGCGAGGAAATGGAACGCTTTGTTGTGAGTGCAGAGCTTTTGAATCATCCGATTTTTGTAAAGCTTCTGAATAAATCGGCACAGGAGTACGGTTATGAACAAAAAGGTGTTTTACGGATTCCCTGCCATGTGTTCCTCTTCGAGCGAGTGCTGGAGGCTCTGAGCATCAATGGCGGAGTTTCAGATTCACGTGACCTCCAGGATATACTGAGTTATCTTTCTGATGAATTCCGGTAGTGAATACGAATCAATGGAAGAACAGATTAACAGAAGTAAAAAGTAATTAATTCATTGAATTTGGAGTATCGTCGCCATATGCTGATGAATGATGATGATTTTTTGCAATTAGAACAGTTTTTTCCTCCTTTTTTCCGATTTATCCTTTGTAAATACGTTGTGATCATCAACGAATTAAGTGGAGTCGTCTCAGATTTTAGGGTTTTTGATGAATCTGTTTAGGCAACTGAGGTGGAATGTGAGAGAAACACAGAATGATATTGAAAATTACGACTTTTTTTTTTTTTCTCTCTCTCTCTTGCCTAATTTCAAGAGTACGTCGATTGAGTGCATAATTGAATTCTCCATTTATAAAGGTTGAACTCCAACTTTGAGGGCCTGCACCGTCTCGCCCCTAGAAATTTGTGAGGGACGTAAATCGCGAAATGTGCTCCAGTAGGCCAGAGAACAAGAGTTGTCTGTACACTGCGCCTACAACGAGTTTAATTCCATGTTTCAAGAATTGAACCTCCACACTGCGACTGCCAACAAGGTATACGATAACCTCACTCATATCCTTTGCACCACTGAGCTATGCTCCGAGGGGTGTAAATTCTCCATTTATGTATTTACGTGAATAGGATTCAGGCTGTTCATTTTAAATGCAATGCAACGGACGACCGACTACCGGTGAAGTGTCAGTTAATGTTAATTCGGTGAATTAGTTATAGTTGCTAAAATAGGTCGTAGAAGATGTCTTGGCCTATGGTCGCGATTCCCTCTATTTTTTTCTTGATTTTGTAGGGTCAATTCACTCCCTTGTAGAAGATTTTATATCGAAAAAATTGACATTGAAAAGTGCTTCCAATCGATCGATTAATTCGATTTTAGACAATTAAGTGATGGTTGATTGTAGATTCCTTAAAGTATGTATTCTTATCGGGCCAAGTCAAGTCCAATAAATACTACTATAATTCTGTATTTTATTACGCTTGATCTTCAAAGTATTATTGTATATGGTCAATTCAACACTCATATCAATATTTTCTGTAGTGAAAGAAAACGTAAAAAGAGCTTAGAAAAAAACGTTGAGACCATGTTTAAGCAGTTCGATAAGAACCACTTAATTTACATATTTGGATGGTACATATTAATTACACTATTTATTATATATATTTTTGGAGATAGTACAATAATTCTATATTTTTGTTGCCTTCAAGTTCCTGGAAAGAGGAGGAGATATTCTGTTATACTTGCTTAAATCAAGATATGACTTATGAGTAATGTGAAAGCAATTAATAAATTATCGTGATTCTTGGTCGCTGGATATTTTCCATATATTTTATATCTTTTAATAACTATAATATATCTAAATTATTTAGTATTTTATTCCATTTCCCACTTAGTTACTCTTGTAAATAAGAACGAAATAGAGTCCTAGTCAGTTAGATTTGATCCAAACGCATAAGGGATTATTAATTACGATTATATGTGAAAGCACGAATACGTATAATTTTAATTTGAGGCAGAAAGTGCATTGGTACATTATTATATTATTTTATTAACTCGACTACCTAGTTGAAAAAAGGATTTTTTATTTGACACGTGCATTATCGTGTCATTATTGTATGTACAACTTACTAAATAACAAGTCTTATTCCAACAATTTGATTATTCAATTAAAGTTTTTTTCTTATTTGATATTCACAATCTTGTGTAGTTATTTTAGTACACACAACTTACTAATTCTAAGTACTCCTCATTTATTGGCTGGACTACTTAATTCATAGACATCTTTCTCATTTGATTTACAATATATCATGGTCGTTGGCAAATGTACGACTTGTTATCATTACAAGTTCTTTCACCGTTTTTCAACTTTTTATCTTAATTTTATTTCATGTGACATGCTAAGCACGTCGAATGTACAAGAGGAGCAATATTAATTTAGTGCGCATTTAACGTTGAACAAATTTAGCAAAGAAATAAATGGAAAAATACTTATTTCTGGACCCCACTTACACGTAGATGACTTGACATAACATAAACAAATGGCTGATAAAATCTTGGCAAGAGAGCTGTGAGCCTCGGAAAATACACAGTGAATTTCCTTCTATCATTCATTAAATTAAAATGACTAATTTCTAAAAGTAATTGAAAAAATCAATTTTTAATTAATAATCATTTGTTCAATGATTGCAATTACAAATTTAGTCAAGTAATAATTTTATTATTAATTAAAAAATTGTCATATGCATCGGGCAAGAAATGCCATACAATTTTAAAAAGTAATTATATCAGACATCATTATTTGGCTCTTCACAAGTGTATTGCTTGTGTAGAGCATAAACGAAGGAGATTTTGTCATATTATATGAGAACTTTCTTAATTTCTTAGTCTTTAACACTCAGGGCCTGTCCTGTGATCGTCGGAGCCTAAGGCGAAATCCATAAATTGGGGCCCCCGACGAAATCAACCTTAGCTGTCATGAGTCATGGATTGAAGCCTGAAGGCACTCCGCCTCTACATTTCATTGCTAGTTATAGAAGAATAATCTACACTTGAGTAGCCTTTTGAGGAATTATCAATTTATCATCGTCCATTTATTGATTATGATCTCCGATTTGAAATCTTGAAGAGAAATTGGAGGTCGATCGTCGGTAGCATCGTCATAGGCAGAAGGGAAAACAAATGAAAAACCAATTTTGCCTTCAACTCCCTAAACCCTTAAAAAAATGGGAAAAAAAAAGGGGATAACCACATATCTACTATATTATATAAACATGTTTCACAATTAACAAAGTTCCTTAAAATTTTCATAATCCAGGTGATAATTGAAAATATTAAATATATAAAAATATAATGTTATATACGTTAAATTTGGATAAAAAAAATTATAATCTTCTACAAATTACTAATATGCCATAATTAAAGACATATTTTATTTTCCAACCATAATCAAACAAGATTTTCTCTCTCTACAAAACGGGTTACACAAAAACTCTCTTTCTAAGCAACAGATTCACCAAAAACTCTTCAAAAACATCACGAAAATTTCCCTGGCATTCTCTGCAATCGATCAATAACGTCGATATGCTGGTAATTTTCATTTAATTGGAGAAAGTCGAAGTTCGAGTATGGAAGAATTCAATTTGCCCAAAGCAGAAACTGAAGTTTTTTGATCTGATTTCGAAGGTAAGCATATAATTACTTAGTATAGCTTATGATTTTGAAGAAACAGGTGTTTTCGAAGCTATTGAAACATTTATCCAAACATAATCAGAGATTTCACGCCATTAAGAATAAACTATATTTTGCCCAGTGTGTGACGTGTATTTTTTCATTAACCATTGGTAGTATGCAATTTTTGTTTTTCAATTTACAGTCATGAACGTGTTGATCTATGACTGTTTTTGTGATTCAATCACATTGGTGCATATTTTTGTTAATTGTGACTAGTTGTGACCACTGAATTAAATAGATTGTGACATATATGTTAAATGTCTTTGACAGTCCATAAGTAGAATTAGTTTATTCTGTGATTAATGTCATTGCATTGAAAATTGATTCTCTGCGACACTAAATTTGTTGACCGTATGTGAATTTCTTTACATTAAATAACTTCTGTGACCTGTATTGATAGATCTGTGACTTCTTCATCTGTGGACTACATTCATCAATGTCATTGCATCTGATCATTTCCTGATTTTAGTGAATGAAATGTGACATTCTGTTATTTGTTTGTGATCAAGGATGACAATTTTGAACGTGTGCCTGTTATATGGAGGTCACACATCACTTATACTAGTGAATGATACGTGCAAGTATGATGAGTTGGTTAACCTTGTTATTTCAGAATTGGGGCTTAATCATATAGAAGTAGGTGTGAGATTAATATATTCTTTGGATTTTAGTTTACCTCCAGTTCGGATACTAAGTAATAATAATGTCTTAACGTATTTGAGGCTAAGATCTTTGGATGGCATTGTATCAAACTATCCTATTGCAGTTGATGTTATTACTACAGACTCATGGCAGTCAACAGGTGCATTGCAATGCCCAGAGTCATCAATTACTACCATTGAGTCATCGACTAATGTGTTTTCTTTACAACAAATAGCTCAGGATATATGTGACTCGGTTACTACAATTGAGAACGGAAACATTGATATCTCAAACAAATGCTACAGAAGTAGCAGAGGGAAATATTTTTCGCAATAAGGAAGTACTGAAAATGAGCTTGGCCCTCTATGCCATATAAAACAAATTTGAATATAAGGTGTTGAGATCGGACAAAAAAGAGTACGTAATAAAGTGTTCCCAAGATGATTGCAAGTGGATATTTAGATCTTCACGCTTGGGAGAAACGAAAATGTTTAAGATCAGGGAAGTCTATAATGGTCACACATGCTCAATGAACATTGTTTTAGGATCTCATCGACAAGCATCTAGCTCAATGGTGTCAAACTACATCAGGTATAAATACACTTCTTCACGTACAATAGACACTCCTAATGATATCTCAAATGACATGTTGCACAAATATGGAGTATCAGTGAATTATATGAAGGCATGGAGGTCACGTGAGCAGACATTAAAATTGATTAGAGGTGATCCAACAACATCGTTTCAGTTGCTACCTTCTTATTTTTTTATGTTACAACATAAATGGTCACTACGGGGTACACTCTTTACGGCTTGTACACAAGATGAAAACAACAATATCTTCATACTAGCTAACGATAAGTCATGGAGATGGTTTCTTAAGATGTTGAAGAGGGCGTACAGATCTAAAGACGGATTATGTATAGTATCCGATAGACACAATAACATAAGAAACGCCATTGAATTTGTATATCCAAAGGCAATGCATGGGATCTGGTCATACCATTTGCTGAAAAATTTGAAGTCACATTATGCAAAATCAGATCACAATGTCACTCATGCATTCGATTTTGCTGTAAGAGCTTATATATTGGATGAATTTGAATACCAAATGCAGCAATTGGACTCAATAAATGAAGATATCAGGGGATATTTGGTATGTGATTGTCTAAAACATATGTTATATGACTTCTGGTCACTTTTTTGTGATGTTATGAATTTTCTATGAATATCTGTGATCACCCATATTTAATGTACAAACTATATTTCATTTTTTGTTACATGAAATTGAAACATAATTATGAATGAAATATACAGTGCATATTTAGCATGTGGTCTCATTTA